>NW_019942996.1:461072-476043 GCF_002910315.2 Salvelinus sp. IW2-2015 | reverse complement strand
GTGACCGAAGGGAGTAGCACCATGGTCATTAAGATTGATCCTACCCCGTGCACCTGAACAGGGAAGAGCCTGTTGACAAAACAAGGGGGTGGCGGCTGCTGTGACGACCAACAGTAGCTACCACTAAGATTGACAGTCCACCTTCCTTACAAAGCAGATCACGTGTACCCACAAAGCAACCTGAGACATCAGAGTCAGGAGAGTTTTTTACTGACATTTGGAAACTTGTCCTTTGATAAACTCTAATGAATCTAACCTCAAGATAAGAACATTTGAAAAAGCGACAGAATTTAGATTATATTTAGAACCACTCAAGGACAGCACATGAGAAGAAGTACGTGAAGAACGAAGTGGTAACAAATGGGCTAAGTATTATGGCAAACAAACACAGAATGGATAATTGTATTTTGTGTAGAAAATCACATTTTGTCTGATCTTTTAATAGGTTTCTGAACTGTCATCATTTTTCCAAAAACTGTGTAAGTTGGAAAAAGAGACCATTGTTACCAATAGAGAAAGTATTTCTATTCCCTTGTGTGACAGTAGATATAGGATTCGCTCTGGGTTAAGCACTTAGGGAGTTTAAAAACTATGTTGAATAAGACCATGTTGGGAGACAATGATTGTTGATGCCTATAACATTACGACCTGAATTAACTGTACCTCAATTAGACAGAGGTACCGTGATTGAAGGAAATATGAATGTTTTTACAGGGGACACCACACCGAAGGAATTGAGGTAGGAACACCACAGTAGAAGTGAGACTATTTGGGTGTTAGAGAATGTGGGAGTTCTAAAGTAATGATAAAGGGTTGATTGATGAAATAGAAAGGGTTGTGTGGTCACATAACTCAGGTTGCACCGTCTCTCACTATGCTAAGAAATTCAAGAACAGAGGTATTGCGGATAATTTCTGGAGGTGTGGAAAAAAAAATTGTTGAATTGTATTTGCCTAATAACATGGATTGGTTTTTGTCTTAGTTAGAACAATTCAAAACAGGTTACCATTAATTAAATCACCCCGAATGACTGCTTTAAATTCTAGAAGTTAAAAGGAATATGAGGAAGACCACTGAGGTATACCTTGATGCAATGGCCAGCCTGAAGGTTGTACCCGAAGAGTTCAAGGCAAGAGATGAAGTTAAATCAGGGTGTGGAATCGATGTTTGCTAGATGGACCATTCATGTTGAGGAGGAGGTGGTTGTTGGCTTTGGGTTTGCATTTTGATGTGTGTTATACCTGGTAAGTCAATTGTGGTTTCAGACAACAGTTAAATAGAGTCTGTAAGGGAGAGATGACCCTCTGTGGTGATGTGATCCGTGTACGGGTAACCCTAACTGATCTCTATGAAGTGATTGTGGGCGGGTTGGTGCATGCGTGTCACGATTTTTTTCCGTAAGGATGCATTTCTATGTATATGTTCAATTACCCAGTTTCAGATATATGTTTACTTATACATGTCCACAAAAAGTGTCTTTGCCGTCACTATTTGCAGTGATGTACAAAAATTCATGAGGAATGGTCATACCATCACCCAGAACTTTTTCGTGTTGCCAAGTGTTAAAAGGAGATTGTCTTCTTTGTAAGGATGAGGACTTGTGGCTCTAGATAATGGCGGTTTTTAGATTGTTTATTGGCCTGATGCCTATTGGGTTCTTTGTATGTTTCTTTTGAATTTTTATATCATATATCGATGAACATATATATATTTTCTTATCCTTTCAATTTAGTTTTGCCTTCTGAAATTAGGATATTTTACAAACAACATGTTAGGTAACAGAGGGTATCTGGTTACAAGGTGTCTATGACATGATCTTTAATCATGTTCACAAAGGTTGGTAGGTCGGCTCTGCAAGGAGGATGTGGTTTGAAATTGTTTTGGCTAGTTAGGTTTTCTTTAATGTTTGCTGATTGGATCTTTTACTCTTATGTGATATTGGAGATTGTTTGGTCCTAGTTGGTTTAATATTGCTTCACTTTGTTTTTATTTTTTTATTTTCTGTGCATTTATCATAGGTCTTATTCATTGACTATGCCCAAAGTCTCTATTGTATATTTATGTTGGCTAAATAGCCCAGAGGGGGGATTGTAGTAGTAACATAAGACACATGGCATAACATATAAAGACATAAGACAGCTGAACATTAAAGTAGACGAACCCACATGTTTCACGTTGATTCATGAGAATGTGGTAATGAGATATTACTAAGAACGTTCTGGCCTCTTTTTCTCCATTTGCTGACAGCTGACAGACACATGGGCACCTAAAACAATTGGCAACACCTAATTATAGTTACACATTCACTAAAGCACCACATACCCGAGAAATATGCTTAAGGCAAACTGGAACACTAATTGATAAGCGAGACATAGAGTCTGCCAATTCCCAATAAGGACATACCAGAGAACATGCTGGGGCATTGACATTAAATCAGGGTTGAGTCTAGCCTGAGGGTAGATGGACATAGATTATTTTTAAGACAAGCAGGGTCTGGCCACTATTATAATTTAACTGAAAGCAGATAATGGGCGTTAAGTAGGTTGTGAACAAGCAGGAGAAGCCTGAACTAAAAAGATAATGATGGCAGGAAGAATTAGGGAAGTATGCTTATTTGCATATGGGGTGGACCCATATGCTATTTATGTATAAATGTTGGAACCGGGGTTGGGAAGCGGTGTGTGTTCCGCGGGACATTCCGGCTTTGATATACTTGTTATTAAAAAGCATATTTGAATTCACAAAGTTCTTGTAAGTGTCTATAATTTCTTTGAGATGATTTTCCCACGACACATACCTATACCTGTATCACTTCATCAGAAGCATGTGATCAATGACGTCCAAAGCTTCGTTTCGTCTAACAACCACCAGAATGGTTTGGTAGAAGATAAAAAAGGCTAGCCTGTGRACACACTACAGCGTGTGKGACRTCATCTATAATAATTTGKCTGCTTKAAATTATTTTGAMCAGCTGGTGCCCCTAGTGTACTCTGTGATGTTCAAAGCCTTGAGTAATGAACCTATGTTCATGACAATTGGCTGGAAATCCTCAATGCTTCASGAAGCTTTGTTTCCTTATCACTAGCATTTTGCCCCATCCTTAATTGGTTTAGACATGATTCTTCCGCCGCCTGGCTGAGTATAGAGAGAAATATGGCGTATCCTATTGCCACGAAAGAGGTGTTCACTGATGTATCCCATAAACAATGTAAGCTCTGGTCCTATTATTGCTCACACATTTTCGAATTGGGGCCAAAAAAKAATAACTGGAAATCAAAGTGGCCCACACTCTGAAGGGCGGTCTTTTGCATCTCCCTAATGGTCCAAATGTGGAATCCATACCCTTGCCGATATCATGGACAGTAATGGTTTGAGAACATTCCAAGATATATACACATTACCAGGCAACATTTTTTTAGGTCAGCTATGCTAGCCTATGGAGTCCCTTGGGAAACTCAACTACCGAACCATCCAAATATGGGATTTATTAATAAATTAGCTGGGCTCCTGAAAGGAATGATCTCTATAYTATTAACTCAGCAAAAAAAGAAATGTCCTCTCACTGTCAGCTGCATTTATTTTCAGCAAACTTAACGTGTAAATGTTTGTATGAACATAAGATTCAACAACTGAGACATAAACTGAACAAGTTACACAGACATGTGACTAACAGAAAATTTGATTAAGATATGTGTCCTGAATCAAAGGAGGGGTCAAAAAAGTAACAGTCAGTATCTGGTGTGGCCACAGCTGCATTAAGTACTGCAGTGCATCCTCCTCTCATGGACTGCACCAGATTTGCCAGTTTTTTGCTGTGAGATTTTTACCCCACTCTTCCACCAAGGACCCTGCAAGTTCCGGACATTTCTGGGGGGAAATTGTCCTCCGACTCAACAGGTCCCAGACGTGCTCAAGTGGGATTGAGATCCGGGCTCCTCGCTGGCCATGGCAGAACACTGACATTCCTGTCTTGCAGAACATTCACGCACAGAACGAGCAGTATGGCTGGTTGGCATTGTCATGATGGAGGGCATTTCAAGATGAGCCTGCAGGAAGGTTACCAATGAGGGAGGAGGATGTCTTCCCTGTAACGCACAGCGTTGAGATTGCCTGAATGACAACAAGCTCAGTCCGATGATGCTGTGACACACTCCCCAGACCATGGACGGACCTTCCACCTCCAAATCGATCCCGCTCCGGAGTACAGGGCTCGGTGGAACACTCATTCCTTCGACAATAAACACAAATCTGACTATCACCCCTGGTGAGACAAAAATCACGACTTGTCAGTGAAGAGCACTTTTTCGCAGTCCTGTCTGGTCCGCGACAGTGGTTTGTGCCCATAGCAAACGTTGTGCCGGTGAAGTCTGGTGAGGACCTGCCTTACAAAAAGCCTACAAGCCCTTAGTCAGCCTCTCTCAGGCTATTGCGGACAGTCTGAGCACATGGGGATTGTGCGTTCCTGGTGTAACTCGGGCAGTTGTTGTATGCCATCAATGTACCTGTCCTCCAGGTGTGATGTTCAGATGTTACCGATCCTGTGTAGGTTTGTACACGTGGTCTGCCACTGCGAGGATTGATCAGCTGTCCGTCTTGTTCCCCTGCAGTGCTGTCTTAAGGCGTCTCACATTACGGACATGCAATTTATTGCCTGGCACAACTCTGCAGTCCTCATGCCTCTTGCAGCATGCCTAAGGCATGTTCACGCAGATGAGCAGGGTGTCACGATCGTCGTCCTCCTCATCTGAGGAGGAGTAGTAAGAAGGATCGGAGGACCAAAATGCAGCGTGATGGATTATCCATTTTAATTAGAAACTTGAAAACAAAGAACAAAACAATAAACGGACAAACGAACGAAACGCAACAGTCCCATATGGTACATACAAAAAAGACACAGAAACAGAACAATCACCCACAACCCACAATTACAAAACAGGCTACCTAAATATGGTTCCCAATCAGAGACAAACGACTAAACCGGCTCTGAATCTGACGACCAAATCAGGCCAAACACATAGAAATAGACAAACTAGACATACAACATAGAATGCCCACTCAGATCACACCCTGACCAAACAAAACATAGAAACATACAAAGCAAACTATGGTCAGGGCGTGACACAGGGACTCTGGGCATCTTTCTTTTGGTGTTTTTCAGAGTCAGTGGAAAGGCCTCTTTAGTGTCCTAAGGTTTCATAACTGTGACATGAATTGCCTRCCGTCTGTAAGCTGTTAGTGTCTTAACGACCGTTCCACAGGTGCATGTTCMTTAATTGTTTATRGTTCATTGAAMARGCATGGGAAACAGTGTTTAAACCCTTTACAATGGAGATTTGTGAAGTTATTTGGATTTTTACRAATTATCTTTGAAAGACAGGGTCCTGAAAAAGGGACGTTTCTTTTTTTGCTGAGTTTATAAACAGCTTTTGAAAGCTCATACTCTGAGCTAGCCATTAAAAAAGTATGGTCCACAGATCTAATTCAATCTGAACAACTCTTTAACTGGAACAGAATATGGAAAAATATTACTTTGGYATCCCATAACCCGAACCATGAAGGTGGAGGCCTTTTTTATTTTATTTTCCTGGTTATACTGAATTTATTATTACTTAAACTTAGTATGCATTTCTTACTTTTGTTTTTCATTTGACTGGCAGTCCATGGGTWCATTTTATATGAACTGAATATATTTATTGAAAACTAATAAAAGGGTTCMCCTATGGTTACAACCCTTATTGGGGCTTTATAGAAAATGTTATGGTTCTTTATAGAACCTTTATGGAAAATGGTTCTATAATGACATTTTTTCAATCTGAAAGGTATCACATTTCAGGTAAAACYCAGATGCAGAAGTATCTGTCGAAGTAACAAMAKTTTATTACTAATACAGGGGCAGGCAAAACAATAGGTCAAGGGCAGGCAGAGGTCAGTAATCCAGATAGGGTTCAAAAGGTCCAGAATGGCAGGCAGGCTCAGGGTCAGGGCAGGAAGAAAGGTCAAAACTAGAAAACAGGAACTAGGACAGCCAGTATTAAGTTGGTAAAACCGCTGGTAGGTTTCACGAAACAAAACGAGCTGGCAACAGACAAACAGAGAACACAGGTATAAATACACTGGGGATAATGGGAAAGATTGGYGACGCCTGGAGCGGGGTGGAGACAAGCACAAAGACAGGTGAAACAGATCAGRGTGTGACARAAGGTTCTTTGTAGATMATTTTGAAGAACCATATAAGGTTCTTTATTCTGGTCAGCCATATCATATTGTTAAAATTCCATASATGTTATTGTGTTAAARGTGAGCTACCTCTGGAACAGCTGGGGGACCCTGAGAAGAAAATTGGAAACCACTGACTGATTTAGTGAAAAGTTCTCAAGTGACACAAAGCCATACATGAGTCTTTCACAAGACACCGTCACTGGCCATAGTCATATTTAACATGTAACGACGTAACACAACCCTTTTTTTTTGTGAGTACTACTTTTCCACTTGATACACACACAAAAAATGAGTGTTCCTGAATGGTTCTTTGGGAAGGGTGATGGTTCTATGTRGGTGGAACCATACTGACTCAAAGAGCCTTTCAATGGTACTTTGCAGTTCAAAAAAGGTTTATTTCCTCTTTAAGTAATAATTAAAATGTAGGGCCGATGGCTCATTCGAATATTTTGGGGAGTGGTTTATACATAGCTCTTTTGTGCACCGGTGAGAGAGAGTGTCATTCCAGTTTCTCTAATCTGTTGTTATGGCATAACATGCTGTGTTATAATCCCTTTCTGTTCCAGAGCTAGCACACCTGATTCAACTTGCTAATAGATATATTTTTTTAAACTATGGAATTTAAATTATATAGTATGTTTATTAAACCAGAATGAAAAAAACGATTCATGGTTCTGTAAGTAACCTTTGATATTGAGAACAGTTTGTCATAGAACAGTTCTGCATAGAACCCTAAAAAAACATTTCTATATAGCCCCAAAGGGTTGTAACCATAGCAGAACCCTTTTTTGGTGCTATATATAACCTTTTTAATGGTTCTTTATAGAACCTTAGGAAAGGGTCCTTTATAGCACCATACAGGTTCCATTTAGAACCTTATGAGCATGGTACTTTATAGAACCTTCAAAAAAGGTTCCGTATAGCACCAAAAAATAGTTGCGCTATGGTTTACTATTAGAACATTAGTTTACTATATAAGAACCATTAGTTACTCCTATAGAACCATTAGTTACTCTATAGGAACCATTAGTTCCTCTATAAGAAACCATGTAGGTTTACTCTACTAGAACCATTAGTTACTATAGTAGAAACATTAGTTAGCTCTATAGAACCATTAGTTACTCTATAAGAACCATTTAGTTAACTATACTTAGAACCATTAGTTTACTATATAGAAACCATTCGTTACTATAGATAGAACCATTAGTTCTATATAGAACCATTAGTTACTCTATAGAACCATTAGTTACTCCTAGTAGAACCTTTAGTTACTCTATAGAAACCATTAGTTACTATATAGAACGCATTAGTGTGTTCACAAAAGAGCACATCGCTCGGGCTCCGTTTGAGTGGCATTCTCAATATCCAGAGAGGGATGGGAATAGAGCTGGATGGCTGATTGAATCACAGTCTGTCCAAGGTGAAACCTCTTCCGAGGATACTGTGTACAACCCCAGCAGCACACCACCCAACACCCAATGGCCTTGGAGCAGGTCGATAAAGGAGCAAGGATCTCCTGTTAATGGGCTGGATTTATGTATGAATAAATGTATGAGGTGAGCTCGTCCACATAAATCCTATGAATCAGTTTTATGTGTCATTCTATGTGCTTGCCTACAAAAGTGACTGATAGTGAAGGACAGTCCCCCTTAGGGAGAGTTTAACTCTGTTGGAATTACACGGACATTCTGATTCAAGACAACATTCTGTGGTTGGTATAGACTGGAGGYTATTATATGTTTGATGTATAACTGCGGATCACGTCATCTCTTMGATTTCAGTGCCTTTCGGCAGTGTTCTACACATTTGACAATGTCCATTTCTGTAGCGTGTATGAAAGGTTATTACCGTTGGTTACTATACTGAACATATAGCAACAAGATTACAGCAGTAAAAGTGATATTGAGTGTCTCCGCATGTTTTTATATTGAATGGGGTGGATGTTGAAAATAGATGGACGAAGGTGACAATGACATGTGTTTTTAGCCCAACCCTGATTATCTATTCGACTTTGATTTGCTTATGTACAATATCAGGCTCAKTTGAATAAATGTATCCCACAGCTTATTTTTTTTTAGATGTTTAGGTATTAAAACGTCAGTATGGTCATCAAGTTAATTGCTTTGTACACACAATATTCACTTATCTGAGAAGGTGGACTGTGATTCGTGAAACTAATTTTCACCATTAATATATAAACATGATATGTCATGATGTTTTTTGCTGATAAAATAATCTTGTCGGTGGATTGAAATATACAGTACCCGTCAAAAGTTTGGACACACCTACTCATTCCATGTTTTTTCTTTATTTTTACTATTTTCTACATTGTAGAATAATATTGAAGACATCAAAACTATGAAATAACACATATGGAATCATGTAGTAACCAAAAAAGTGTTAAACATTTTATTTTTGAGATTCTTCAAAGTAGCCACCCTTTGCCTTGATGACAGCTTTGCACATTCTAGGCATTCTCTCAACCAGCTTCATGAGGTAGTCACCGGGAATGCATTTCAAATAACAGGTGTGCCTTTTATTTCCTTCTTAATGCTTTTGAGCAATCAGTTGTGTTGTGATACGGTAGGGGTGGTATACAGAAGATAGCCTATTTGGTGAAAGACCAAGCCCATATTATGGCAAGAATAGCTCAAATAAGCAAAGAGAACTACAGTCCATCATTACTTTAGACATAAAGGTCAGTCAATCTGGAAAATTTCAAGTGAAGTCCAAAACCATCAAGCGCTATGCTGAAACTGGCTCTCATGAGGACCATTTTCTCTCTCTCTCTCTCTCTCTCTCTCTCTCTCTCTCTCTCTCTCTCTCTCGCTCTCGTCTCTCTCTCTCTGCCTCTTTCGCTCTCTCTGCTCTCTCTGTCTCTCTGGGCTCACGAGTGCAGGGCACGGAAATCTAACATTGTTGAATGTCGTACTTTTTGAACACATAAAAAACACAAATATTGAATAAAAAACAGAACACTTAATTTTTATATGAAAATGTAATATATTTTTTGGGGCTAATATTTAACTAAGCCCTGAATTTTTTAAAACAGAATATTCATGCTTGTCACCCACAACCATGTCTTACCAAATGAGCCACACAGAACCATTCTGATCTACCTTAAAAATACAATATATCACCCTAGTCAGATTTGTTTGTGTTGGTCCGGTTGGCGTGTAAGTGATATCAACAATCGGCTTCATTATCCAGTCTGTGGATGCACTAATGACCCCTGGACACCACACACACACACACACACACACACACACACACACACACACACACACACACACACACACACACACACACACACACACACACACACACACAACCACACACACACACACACACACACACACACACACACACCTGTCTAGAATGTTGAGTGTGTTGTCTCGGGGCGTACTGCATGCCTCATGAGTGTGAAGCTCCCCTCTAAGAAAACATTGTGAATGACCTCTCTCTCTCCTCCAAGTCCCATCCTCTCATCATCCCTCCGTTCTCTCATTCTCCTCATCATCTGTCCATTCTGTGGTGATGGCCATCACGGTGGGTGATTCACAAGTCTTATAATGACGTGGAGCCTTCATGATGCGCTCGTTTGGTGAAATTACACCATTTACAAGGTTGGGAAAGGGCATTTACAGGGGACTGTTCTCTCTTATGTCTGTCTGTCCTTGTCTGTCCTGTCTGTCTGTCTGTCTGTCTGTCTGTCTGTGTCTGTCTGTCTGTTCTGTCTTCTGTCTGTCTGTCTGTCTGTCTGTTCTCTGTCTGTCTGGTCTGTCTGTCTGCTGTCTTCTCTCAGTCTTTGTGGGTTGTGTGTGCTGCCTTTGTCTGCTTCTCTCTCTCTCTCTCTGTGTGTGTGTGCTGCCTGTCTGCTTCTCTCTGTGTGTGTGTGTGGTGTGTGTGTGTGTCTGTCTGCTTTCTGTGTGTGTGTCTATCTGCGTCTCTCTCTGTGTGTGTCTGTCTGCTTCTCTCTCTCTCTGTGTCCTGCCTTTGTCTGCTTCTCTCTCTCTCTGTGTGTGTGTCTGTCTGCTTCTGTGTGTGTGTCTGTCTGCTTCTGTGTGTCTTGTCTGTCTGCTTTGTGTGTCTGTCTGTCTGCTTCTGTGTGTGTGTCTCAGTCTGTGTCTCTGAGTATCCATTTGGAATGCGCCTCTAGCACCTGCCAGTCAGTCATTCATTCCGTACGTCCGTCCGTCCGTCAAGCCCAGCTGAATGTCAGACAGCCACTCTCTGTCTCCCTCTAATAAAACAATCAGGGCTGAGTTACAGCCTCCTTCCCAGAGATGTGATTTAGAAAAGACAATAAAGTACAGAGTGCATCATTTACTTGTTAACTCTACCATTAATGGAGATGTTCTACGCTCTCTTCTCCAGCCACACTCATTACACACCACACACACCACCACACAACACAATGTGCAACACACACACACACACACACACACACACACACACACACACACAGCTGAGAGAAATCATTACTGCTTCGCTCCGCAGCCCAAGCTCATAGGACACCATTACCCAGACTGCATCATTAATCAACCTCTAAACACACCGTAGTTACCTCTCCACCACGGCCTCAGAAGATAGTGAGCTGAAGGGGAGAGCTCGGCACCGTGGGTAATTGCATAGAGATGCAAAATGTCTGACACACTCCGTTGAAGAATTTGAAAACGTAAATAAATTAACATTGAGGGTAAAAAGAGGCAGAGCAATTCCCGCCGAGTAACGAGTTACAGGTTACCCAGTCGTCAGATAAGATACGTCTTTACTGCATAAGATTAGGTTCATGATATTAAACATCGAAATTGGAAAATAAAAAAAATAGGCAATATGCAATCTAACCCTTATGGAAATCACGATWTCACATTTCCACATTTTGCAGGTGAAATCATTTGAAACCCATTTTGTTTTTGCAACGCGTCATATGTGATGATATTTCACATGTAGATTTTCACATGATCACATGTGAATAAACATTTTCACATCATGAAAACAAACACACTTCCGCTACGTTGTGTATGTTTTCACAATTCTGATTAGTCAACATGCCCTTACCAGGATTTTCAACTCACAACCTCTTGCTTCACGGCATGCCGAGCTTACTGCTAGGCCACCATGTCTATCTTATTAATTGATTTCACCTGTATTCCTACAATTTGGACTTTAAAGTAAATCTCAGCTTTGTTAAAAAAAAAACACCCAAGAAAAAATGATTATATTTATCATAGTGATTTAGGAGTAATCACCAAAATACTTTTCACTTGGATTCTTTGGTGTCTCGAGGGCAATTCAGACAGCTGACAGAGGATATTTATAATGAAGAATGTGTTTGTTTTAATTGACTGTGTTTTGTGTTTCTAAACGTGTTTTTAATTTGTATATTGTGTATATTTATGTTTATCTGTACTTGCCTGTTGATGTGTTCGTTTATGTGTTGTGCAGGGCTCAACCGAGACTTTAGTCTCAATGTGACGTCTCTGTTCAAATAAAGGTGAATAAATAAACAACCTCTTGGTTCACGGCGTTCCGATCTTTCCGCTCCGCCACAATGTCTCTGTCAGTTACTGATTTCACCTGTATTCCTACGCTTTGGACTTTGAAGTAAATCTCAGCTTTGTTAAAAATACACTCAAGAAAAACTATTTGATTTACCATAGTGATTCAGGGATAACATTAAAACGGAATAAATTAAATCAATGATGAGAGAATAGTTAGAATAACTGATAGGTAAAATAGCAGTACAGATGATGTTTTTTTGCTATGTGCGGAGATGTATTATAGGTATTTAATGTGTAAAGGACGGCTAGAGACTTTGTGGCGCAGTAGAAAGATAAGTGTACCTTTAAATCCAGGTTGGGAATTCAAATCCCAGTTGGGATATTTTAGCGGAACAGAGTACCACTTACTTTAACACTCCTGTTGTGTTCCGGTCGAATTGGACCGAAGTTTTCTCTCTGAAAAATGTAGTTCATTTAATCTGATTGTCATAAGGTTCCATGACTTTGTTCACACAGGGCATCTGAACACACAAAATACATTTGGATGATTTTCATAACGTTTTGGATGTTTTATTTAACTTTTGTTCACCTGTGGTCAAAAATGACCGGTCACTAGAGATGAATGGGTGAGACTACAATTAGTGTATAAAACTGAGTTCAGCCACATGACCATTCATCAGATGGACACACTTCCTCTCCCAGACCCCCATGCATGTGTGTTTTGAGCACACACACACACACACACAACAACACCTCACTCCCTTCTTGGCTTCCATAGAACCCCCACGGGAACCCTTTCCCCAGTAGAATTTTCCCCAGGGGAACTTTTCCCCAGTAGAATCTTTCCCCAGGGGAACCTTTCCCCAGTAGAATCTTTCCCCCAGTGGAACCTTTCCCCAGTAGAATCTTTCCCCCAGGGGAACCTTTCCCCAGTAGAATCTTTCCCCCAGTGGAACCTTTCCCCAGTATAATCTTTCCCCCAGGGGAACCTTTCCCCAGTAGAATCTTTCCCCCACGGGAACCTTTCCCCAGTATAATCTTTCCCCCACGGGAACCACACCTTTTGGCATTCTCACAAACAATCGTAACATTGTTTCAATAATATATAGAACTTTTCTCACAGCTCTGGTATATAAAAGCCTTGCTCACAATTCATTCTGCGGCAGCACAATGACCAAACAATAAACAACGATATACGCCATGATGACATAAAATCCTGCTTCGAACTGTTCCTGACAGAGTCAATCAAAACTATAGTGATAAACATGACCAACCTGGAGGGGAGACAACAGATGTTATTTTGTGGCACTATTAAAACATTTGAAATGGTTCAAAACAAATGTCCTTGTTAAACTTTGACACAAAGTAGTCCGTGATAAATAGCACAATATGTTTCATCTGAGTATTTATAGTCAAAATAATCCATACATTATGCATTTTTTTTTAACTCATTGTACGAGTTGTATGAGCTCAGGTCAATGAGGCCTACAGGCCATAAATAGCAAATAGAAGTTCAAAACTTGTAATGTTCTGGGAACACAGAATTAATTAACATGAAACGAATACACCAGGAGGGTTAAAAGCCCCATACCATTTAATTACTTTAAAAGCCCCAAACCATTTAATTACTTTAAAAGCCCCACATTATTTAATTACTTTAAAAGCCCCATACCATTTAATTACTTTAAAAGCCCCAAACCATTTAATTACTTTAAAAGCCCCATACTATTTCATTACTTTAAAAGCCCCATACCATTTGTCCTGGCATTTGGGCTTACAGGTCCTGATCTATATGTATGGAATTGTGGAGTGTCCTGGCATTGTGCTTACAGTCCTGTCTACTGTGTAATTGTGGAGTGTCCTGCATTGTGCTTACATGCCTGTCTACTGTGTAATTGTGGAGTGTCCTGGCTTGTGCTTACATGTCTGTCTACTGTGTAATTGTGGAGTGTCCTGCGTTGTGCTTACAGTCCTGTCTACTGTGTTAATTGTGGAGTTGTCCTGGCTAATTGTGTTCCTTACAGTCCTGTCTACTGGGTAATTGTGGAGTGTCCCTGGCGTTGGTGCTTACAGTCCTGTCTACTGTTGATTGTGGAGTGTCCCATTTTTCATCCTGTCTCATTTTTTGGTTCCATTGGCGTTTGTGCTTACAGTCCTGTCTACTGGTAATTGTGGAGTGTTCCTGGCATTGTGGTTACAGTCCTGTCTACTGTGTGATTGTGGAGTGCCTGGCGTTGTGCTTACAGTTCCGTCTACTGTGTAATTGTGGAGTGGTCTTCTGGGCATTGTGGGTTTACAGTTTCCTGTCTTACTGTGTGTTGTGGAGCTGCCTGGCACGTTGTGCTTACAGTCCTGTCTACTGTGTAATTGTGGAGTGTCCTTGGCGTTGTAGCACAGTTCTCTGTCTACTGTGTGATTGTGGAGTGTCCTGGCATTGTGTTTACAGTCCTGTCTACTGTGTGATTGTGGAGGTCCTGGCGTTGTGCTTTACAGTCCTGTCTAACTGTGTGACTTGTGAGTGTTCCTGGGCATTGTGTTTACACGTCCTGTCTACTGTGTGATTGTGGAGGGTTCCTGGCGTTGGCTTACAGGTCCGGATCTACTGTGCTCTGACATTTCACGTGAACACGTTATTTGAACACTTCATTTAACAGTTCACATGTGAAATCATGTTATCACGTTATCACGTTAACTTCACATCTGCTCAAACCATCCTAAACCTTTGTAAGTAAAGTAATGAAATAGGATGGGGCTTTTAAAGTAATGAAATGGTATGGGGCTTTTAAAGTTATGAAATTGTATGGGGGTTTTAAAGTTATGAAATAGTATGGGGCTTATAAGTAATGAAATGGTTTGGGGCTTTAAGTAATGAAATGGTATGGGTTTTTAAAGTAATGAAATGGTTTGGGGCTTTTAAAGTAATGAAATGGTATGGGGCTTTTAAAGTAATGAAATGGTTTGGGGCTTTTAAAGTAATGAAATGGTATGGGCTTTTTAAAGTAATGAAATGGTTTGGGGCTTTTAAAGTAATGAAATTGTATGGGGCTTTTAAAAGGTAAGGAAATAGTATGTGGCACTTTAAAGGGGCTTTTAAAGTAATTAAAGTAATTAAATGGTATGGGCTCTTTTAAAGTAAGGAAATGGTATGGGGCTTTTAAAGTAATTAAATGGTATGGGGCTTTTAAAGTAATGGAAATGGTATGGGGCTTTTAAAGTAATATAATTGGTATGGGACTTTTAAAGTAATT
>NW_019942996.1:454906-458823 GCF_002910315.2 Salvelinus sp. IW2-2015 | reverse complement strand
ACACCTAACAATTACACAGTAGACAGGACTGTAAGCCCATAGCCAGGACACTCCACAATTACTCTTTCTGAACCACCCATCCCGGTATCGGGATAATTGTCACAGCAACGCTGAATAGCATAGCGCCACAGTCAAATAATATTACTAGAAAATATTCATATTCATGAAATCACAAGTGCAATATTGCAAAACACAGCTTAGCCTTTTGTTAATCCACCGTCGTGCTCAGATTTTGAAATTATGCTTTACAGCGAAAGCAATACAAGCGTTTATGTAAGTTTATCGATCGCTCGACAAAACATTAAGTACACTTAGCATCAGGTAACTTGGTCACGAAAATCAGAAAGCAATCAAATTAATCGTACCTTTGATGATCTTCGGATGTTTCACTCACGAGACTCCCAGTTAGACAACAAATGTCCTTTTGTTCCATTAAGATTATTTTATATCCAAATACCTCCGTTCGTTTGGTGCGTTATGCTCAGAAATCCACAGGAAGAGCGGTCACGACAATGCAGACGAAAATTCCAGATAATATCCATAATGTCCACAGAAACATGTCAAACGTTTTTTTATAATCAATCCTCAGGTTGTTTTCAAATATCTATTCGATAATAATCAACCGGGAGTGTGGTTTTCAATAGGACCGGGAGTAACAATGGCCGCCTTTCTCTGTTGCGCAAAACTCACTCTGAGAGCCCCACCTATCCACTTATGCAATGTGATCGTTTCCGTTCTCGATCATTTTTCAAAATAAAAGCCTGAAACTATGTCTAAAGGCTGTTGACACCTTAMGGAAGCCATAGAAAAAGGAATCTGGTTGATATCCCTTTACATGGGTGATAGGGATGCATAAGAACAGAGAGGTTTCAAAAACAGAGGCACTTCCTGATTGGATTTTCCTCAGGTTTTAGCCTGCAATATCAGTTCTGTTAAACTCACAGACAAAATTTTGACAGTTTTGGAAACTTTCGAGTGTTTTCTATCCTAATCTGACAATTATATGCATATTCTAGTTTCGGGGGCAGCCCAAAGCCATATGGTGCCGGATGCTCGGATTGCACCGCCGAGGGCCAGTGTCACAGTCAGTACCTGGGCTACAACTGCTGAACGTCACACAGGGATAACGTTGAGTGGATAATGCTGAATGTGACAGGGATAACGTATATAAGGATAATGTGATGAGCACTATAAATGTAAATGCATCAGATTTAACTAGGAACAACATAGGAATATCTTCTAGGCCATACGCTGGACCAAGCCTTTGTTGTCGGGCTGAAGATGTCCTTGTTAATGTTAATCTTATGCATATATAATGACAAGTACTGTCTAACAGTTTATGACTAAAGGAATGCAGAGAAATATAGAGATAGCAACTCCTGTTTTTTTACAAATGGCTGACTTGTTAACTTGAATAGATTCATTTAAGTTGATCTACAACAGTCCCGTTTGGTTGTCATCGTGGAGGCACAGAGGTATTATCGTACATGGTGCCATTCAGAGAGAGTCTGATCAATAAGCTCTCGGTCCACTGTGGGCCCTGGGCTACGGGCAGATGTATGGCCTAGCAGCCTGGGGAGCACTCTATCAATCCATACCACTTCTCCATGTTCAGCTAATTCTATTAAATACAGCCTGCTGGTCCKCATCTTGGCAGTTGATGAAAATAACCCAGTCTTGAACCTAATTTGGATTTGCAACTAAAGGTTTGGTTGTATTGAGAGTGGACCACTTGGACTTATAGTGTGCTTGTGTTGTCACAAAAACATTTGGTTTTAATCAGCTGTTAAGGCCATTAGGACAGGGCTGGTAAGAGTGTAAAGTAAACAAACAAACAAACAAACAATTAATATTTTATTGACTGTTTTGTTTGGAATCACTTATTATTTATTATAAACAGTCTCAAAGATGTTGAAGTTTTGGTAGCGTGAAGATGTCAAAGTGAACGTTTTTATCTCACAGCTGAATAGACGAGCTCAGTCAGTAATTTAGAAAGCTGCTGTGTCACCGTACAGACAGTATGCTGCTGTTCCTCTTCATCTTTCTGAAAAGCATCTCACTCTCTTTTCACGTCTCTCTTTCTCCCCCCATATATATATCTATCTATCTATCTATCTATCTATCTATCTATCTATCTATCTATCTATCTATCTATCTATCTATCTATCTATCTATCTATCTATCTATCTATCTGCTCCTCTCTCTCTCTCTCTCTCTCTCCTCACATCGCCCCCCCTCTCTCTCTCTCTCTCTCTCCTCTCTCTCTCTCTCTCTCTCCCCACATCTCTCTGTCTGTGTCTCTCAATTCAATTCAATTCAATAGGCTTTATTGGCATGGGAAACGTGTTAACATTGCCAAAGCAAGTGAGGTAGATAATATACAAAAGTGAAAATAAACAATAAAAATTAACAGTAAACATTACACATCTCTCTCTATCTCTCTCTGACACACTCCATCAATCAACCCTCAGTCTCTGATCTTTGATCCATGACTCAGACAAAATAAAATGTCACACTATTTACAAAGGATATTGACTGGTTGCCCAGTAGATTACGGGGAGGATGGCATTCTTACAGTCTATTTACCTCTGTAGTAGATGGGGAGGATGACATTCCTACAGTCTATTTACCTCTGTGGTAGATGGGGAGGTGGCATTCCTACAGTCTATTTACCTCTGTGGTAGATAGGGAGGATGACATTCTTACAGTCTATTTACCTCTGTGGTAGATGGGAGGTGACATTCCACAGTCTATTACCTTGTGGTAGTGGGGAGGATGACATTCTCACAGTCTATTTACCTCTGTGGTAGATGGGGAGGATGACATTCTTACAGTCTATTTACCTCTGTGGTAGATGGGGAGGATGACATTCTTACAGTCTATTTACCTCTGTGGTAGATGGGGAGGATGACATTCTCACAGTCTATTTACCTCTGTGGTAGATGGGGAGGATGACATTCTTACAGTCTATTTACCTCTGTGGTAGATGGGGAGGATGACATTCTCACAGTCTATTTACCTCTGTGGTAGATGGGGAGGATGACATTCTTACAGTCTATTTACTCTGTGTAGATGGGAGGATGACATTCTTACAGTCTATTTACCTCTGTGGTAGATGGGGAGGATGACATTCTACAGTCTATTTACCTCTGTGGTAGATGGGAGGATGACATTCTTACAGTCTATTTACCTCTGTGGTAGATAGGGAGGATGTTATAGGTGGATGATTGCACGCAGGTCAATCAGAAATTATGTTTGGTTTCTTCCTTCCTGGCGTTTTCATTTTTTCCACTGTTGCCTTGGCTTGGGATTTTGGGAGTTTTAGTCCCGGGCTGACATTAAACACTTGGTGTAAAAATAAAATACATCTTAAAAGATACAATCTTAATTTAGATTGAGATGTATCCAACAACCAAATCACCAGGCCTTCAAAAATACTTTCCCGTCGAGTCGACTGAGTGATGTGAGCTATCAGGACAGTCAAGAATGCTTTCACGCCTTTGTATAGCTGAGATGACGAACATATCGCCTTGCCAATCTTATAAACTTTTATACTCTACCAGTCAGCAGTATTGGAGTGTTCCAGTGTCTGGACTGGTATCCGTCAGCACAACTACAGCTCTATACAGCTGTTTCTAACTCAGAATGGGGCTGAAATGCTCCAGTCAGCACATTAATGGCAGAGAAGCTTTATATTACAAGGAAGCAAACTGGATCTGCAAAATATATTCAGACAATCTTGGAAGGCAACTGGAGCTGCAGGGGTAGGCTAGCGGATAAGAGCATTGGGCCAGTAACCGAAAGGAAACATCTGTCAATGTACCCTTGAGCAAGGCATTTAAACAAGTAGCAAGTAGCTCTGGGTAAGAGTCTCTGCTATATTACTAAAATGTAAAATGCAACTTGAGGTTCAATAA
>NW_019942996.1:433636-454881 GCF_002910315.2 Salvelinus sp. IW2-2015 | reverse complement strand
TCTGTGGTAGATGGGAGGATGACATTCTTACAGTCTATTTACCTCTGTGGTAGATGGGAGGATGACATTCTTACAGTCTATTTACCTCTGTGGTAGATGGGAGGATGACATTCTTACAGTCTATTTACCTCTGTGGGAGATAGGGAGGATGTTATAGGTGGATGATTGCACGCAGGTCAATCAGAAATTATGTTTGGTTTCTTCCTTCCTGGCGTTTTCATTTTTTCCACTGTGTGCCTTGGCTTGGATTTTGGGAGTTTTAGTCCCGGGCTGACATTAAACACTTGGTGTAAAAATAAAATACATCTTAAAAGAACAATCTTAATATAGATTGAGATGTATCCAACAACCAAATCACCAGGCCTTCAAAAATACTTTCCCGTCGAGTCGACTGAGTGATGTGAGCTATCAGGACAGTCAAGAATGCTTTCACGCCTTTGTATAGCTGAGATGACGAACATATCGCCTTGCCAATCTTATAAACTTTTATACTCTACCAGTCAGCAGTATTGGAGTGTTCCAGTGTCTGGGACTGGTATCCGTCAGCACAACTACAGCTCTATACCAGCTGTTTCTAACTCAGAATGGGGCTGAAATGCTCCAGTCAGCACATTATGGCAGAGAAGCTTTAATTACAAGGAAGCAAACTGGATCTGCAAAATATATTCAGACAATCTTGGAAGGCAACTGGAGCTGCAGGGGTAGGCTAGCGGATAAGAGCATTGGGCCAGTAACCGAAAGGAAACATCTGTCAATGTACCCTTGAGCAAGGCATTTAAACAAGTAGCAAGTAGCTCTGGGTAAGAGTCTCTGCTATATTACTAAAATGTAAAATGCAACTTGAGGTTCAATAAAATGGTTTCTTTGTTATGATTGTTTGTGTGACTTATATATTTGAATAAGCCATGGTAATGAGTATGTTGCTCAAATTAACGCCCGACAGTGTGTGTGTGTGTGTGTGTGTGTGTGTGTGTGTGTGTGTGTGTGTGTGTGTGTGTGTGTGTGTGTGTGTGTGTGTGTGTGTGTGTGTGTCTTTCGTTGCTTGGCAGGGATTCTAATTACCTCCAATCACAGTGCACCGTCTTCACATCCCTCAGCAAGAACACAGAGTGTGTCACCTCACTTACTGTCTCAACCTTCAGAAAGACACACCGTTCCTTCCCTGACATCACATCACACAGCTCTTAGACAGGTAATGACTGAGCCAAGTCACCCTGGATTAGACAAGTCAATAACGTCATCTATCCATCTATCTCATTGAGACAATGCATTCTCAATTAGCCTTTATCTCTATTGGTTTGAATGGGACTGTCACTTCTAATCACTATAATTCTAGAATGAAGGGGAAACCTAAGTGAGGGGTGATGGAGAAGTTGGTCTGGGGAGAGAAGATAAACTTAGTCTTTGATGGCTGGCTATAGGACAGGGACACCTTTTGGATCCTGACAGGGCAAGTAAACAAAACGAAATCCATTTAAGCGCTTAGAATATTTCACATTGGATGTCACATTGATTTTCTTCCCCAGCAAAAGGCTGATGTTATGCCGTGTTCAAAACAACCGGGAACTTCGAACTCGGAAATCTCCAACTTCCGACTTCAGTGAGTTCAAGACAACTAGGAACTCTGAAAAAACAAAAAATATTTTTGAACGATCATCCAACTCGGAATTCCAAGTCGGGAACTGTGGCCTCTTTCTAGAACTCAGACTTTCCGACCTGTAGATCACTGACGTCATGGGGCTTTCTACACATGAGAGGATCCGGACAAGAAAATAATCATGAAATTGTCTGTAAAACCCAAACTGTTTGAACGAAAAATGAATAAGTCACCACCATCGAAAGATGAGACTCTCATGAACTTGTTTAGCTCTACGACATCCACYAACTTTACGGCAGTCCTCTGAAGTCTCTGTCACGGACGTCCTTATTTAGTAGAGGTCTTCTCAGAATGTCCAGATCAGTGAAGATTTTAGCATGTAAATCTTGGTGGGACAAATTCACCCCAAAATTGTCAGATGCATGTCAGCAAAACCACTACACAACACAACACAACACAACACATTAATTGCACTATAATGGTGACAAACAGTGCCCACAAACTGTTAAGGACTACAGAAAGCTGTCCCAACAGAGCTTTCTATTCAGCACCATGTGTCACGTCCTGGCCATAGAGAGGCTTTTATTCTCTATTTTGGTTAGGCCAGGGTGTGACTAGGGTGGGCATTCTAGTTTCTTTATTTCTATATTTTAATTTTCTATGTGTTTGGCCGGGTGTGGTTCTCAATCAGAGGCAGCTGTCTATTGTTGTGTCTGATTGGGAACCATACTTAGGTAGCCCTTTTTTCCACCTGTCTTTGTGGGAAGTTGACTTTGTTTAGGGCACATAGCCTTTGAGCTTCACGGGTTGTTTTTGTAGTGTTTATTGTTTTGTTCGGCGTCATTTTGATTAAATAAAAGAAAATGTACTATCAGCGGAGCCTTGTCTGGCAGTGAAACAGTTCATTCAGCCTCATTTGCTGCCTTTTAAAAAAAACAAGCTGAAATGGCTGACTTGCTTAAACAAATGTGGCTTCTACTGACAATTGAGGTGTCCAAACTATGGCATAAGGGGACGACGAACTGATAAGAGGCAATCCGTAATTTCGATTAAGACATTAATGAACGAGCTAGGACGGACGAAGTCAATATAACTATTTGTTCAGCACTTTTGAAATGTACAGCAACAGAATTCAGAACATGGGCCGTTAGTACAGTATTCTCCCTGTACACCAAGTCATAACCGTAGGATAATGAAAGGGGCATATAAACAGACAATGAAAGCTCTTATAATATTCAATGATGACATTTCCCTAAGGATATAGGCTACATGTGCACCACCAAGTCAGAACAGTAGACTAAATTAGGAGGAGGAAAGGGACCAAATTATTAGGGTGAGGCACATGGGCTACTACTGTAACTGCTTACTACACAACATACACTTAGTATTACTTTCTTAGCTACAGTATACATATCTCCCTGGCATATTACATCATTTATGCAGCAGCATACAAGACATTGTTAGACTCACCTTGTTGTGCTGTGCTCATGTAACGGATGTGAAATGGCTAGCTAGTTAGCGGTGGTCCGCGCTAATAGCGTTTCAATCGGTTACGTCACTCGCTTTGAGACCTTGAAGTAGTGGTTCCCCTTGCTCTACAAGAGCCGCGGCTTTTGTGGAGCGATGGGTAACGACGCTTCGTGGGTGACTGTTGTTGATGTGTGCAGAGGGTCCCTGGTTCGCGCCCGGGGCGAGGGGATGCCGTAAAGTTAAACTGTTACACTCACTTGAACAGGAAGGTGGCACGGCGGTCCTTCGTGGGCAAATTTTGCCATTAAACTTTATAATCAAAGTTTGGCATTCTCTGGATTTATGGTGATTTCACGACAACTGGGAATTCTGAAAAAAACAAGCTTGAACATGACGTCAGGGATCTTCAGGTCAGAGCTCTAGACAGAGGCCAGAGTTTCCATCCAAACCACTCATTGTTGAATTTGCGATTTCCAACTTGTTGTGTAATGAAGGATTGAAAATAATTTGCCAGTAGATTGTCGACTTGATTCATGATGATGACTGCTAGCTTGCTAGCTAAGATTTTGAAAGTATGATGTTGACATGAGCAGTCCAATCAAAGRTATGGTAGATATAACGTGATTTGACGTAATTTATCTGTGGCCAATGACCTTGGGCCTTCTTGGATGGGCACTTCTAATGTAACTCTATGGCAGCAACCAAGTGGCTTGAATTGTTTAGCTCTACCTATAGATTTTTAGGTGACGTATTGTCCCCATGAGTGATAGAACACTGAGCCAATCATGGCGCAACTAGAGAACATTACCAACCCCTACTCTCTGTATTTTCCGCTGGCTGTCTCACCACCACAGAAAGCACTGAGCTAGGCTGAAACACCTACATTTTGGAGCTGCCTTACTGAAGAAAGCAAAAAAGAGACCATGTGTCACGCCCTGACCTTAGAGAGCCTTTTTGTTTCTCTATTTGGTTAGGTCAGGGTGTGATTTGGGTGGGCATTCTAGTTTGTCTATTTCTTTGTTGGCCTAGTATGGTTCCCAATCAGAGGCAGCTGTTTATCGTCTCTGATTGGGGATCATACTTAGGCAGCCCTTTTCCCACCTTCAATTGTGGGATCTTGTTTTTGTATTGTTGCTGTTTAGCGCTACAGAGCTTTACGTTCGTTTGTATTTGTTGTTTTTTCTTGGTGTTCAGTAATAAAGGAATGATGTACGCCTACCACGCTGCACCTTGGTCTTCATCTATCAACGAGCGTAACAGAAGATCCCACCACCAAAGGACCAAGCAGCGTGGCCAGGAGGAGCAGAAATACTGGACATGGGAGGATATATTGGACAGTAAAGGATCCTGGACGTGGGAGGAGATCCAGGCCGGAAAGAATCGCCTTCCATGGGAGCAGGTGGAGGCAGCGAGAGAGGAACGGCGATGAAACCAGGAATCAAGGACACGACGCAAGCACGAGAGGCAGCCCCAAAAATGTTTTGGGGGGYAGGCACACGGGGTGGTTGGCGGAGCTAGGTTTCAGACCAGAGCCAACTCCCCGCACTCGCTTTAAGGAGCGTGTGACCATTCAGGGACCATGTTTTGCGGAGATACGCAATGTGTCTCCAGTGCGCATCCACAGCCTGGTGCGTTCTGTGCCAGCTACTCGCACTTGCCGTGCGAAAGTGAGCATACAGCCAGGACGGGTTGTGCCGGCTCAGCGCTCCTGGTCTCCAGTGCGCCTCCTCGGTCCAGAATATCCTGCGCCTGCTTTACGCACTGTGTCGCCAGTGCACCTTCACAGCCCAGTGCTTCCTGTGCCTGCGCCCCGCACTTGCCGGGCTAAAGTGAGCATCCAGCCAGGACGCATTGTGCCAGCTCTACGCTCCAGACCTCCAGTGCGCCTCCACGGTCCAGTATATCCTGTGCCAGCTCCATGCACCCGGCCTCCAGTGATGATCCATGGTCCGAAGCCTCCAGTGATGATCCATGGCCCGAAGCCTCCAGTGATGATCCATGGCCCGGAGCCTCCAGTGATGATCCATGGCCCGAAGCCGCCCGTGATGATCCATGGCCCGAAGCCTCCAGTGATCCATGGCCCGAAGCCTCCAGTGATGATCAATGGCCCGAAGCCTCCAGTGATGATCCATGGCCGAAGCCTCCAGTGATGATCCATGGCCCGAAGCCTCCAGTGATGATCCATGGCCACGAAGCCTGCACAGCTGATGATCCTGGCCCGGAACCTCCTGAGACGGTCCATGGTCCGGAACCTCCTGAGACGGCCACGGTCCGGAACCTCCTGAGACGGTCCACGGTCCTGAACCTCCTGAGACTGTCCACAGTCCTGAACCTCCTGAGACTGTCCACAGTCCGGAACCTCCTGAGACTGTCCACGGTCCTGAACCTCCTGAGACGGTCCACAGTCCTGAACCTCCTGAAAATGTCCACAGTCCGGAACCTCCTGAGAGGAGGTTGTATCTCTCAGATATAGGACAGCAACTTCAAAACCTTATTCCTTATCCTTTATTTTTTGACTTTATGTTTTGCCACGTACAAATGTTTTATTCAATGCGTTTCTATGAGTTGTAGCAGTAATGGCCAAATTCAATGTTTCATCAAATAATTGTTTTATATATTTTTTAATACCGACAGGCCTCCTAAAATTCGAAATCAGATGGCCAAATGATGCATTTTATGASCATTTTAAAACAAGTCCATGTGTTAGCTTTGTATATATTATGATCTATGGGCCGGTGCAGATCCCATGTTATCAGAAAAGTATATTTACGTGTTTTGATGTGAATATTTCAAAACGGGTGGTGGCTGCTTTGTCCAATCAGGAGTGAGAATTTGAGATGGAGTGCGAAAGAGAGAGAGAGAGAGAATGAGAGACAAACAGACAGATATAGGGAGAGTAAAAGATGGGGATTGAGAAAGACATGGAAAGATGGGGACAAAGGGGTAGCGTGTGATGGAGTGTCTGATGAAATATAGCTCAGGACAGCTGAAGTTTCTGTAGATAAAAGATAGCTAGGTGGCTGGACCCAAAGCGAATCCTGTCTGATATGTGAATGATAATCACATCACTGTAGAATTGGTGCTACGTCTGGCTGGCTGCTGATCTGAGACTGAGACAGGAGTGACATGGAGACTCAGACAAGAGGGTAACCACGGTAACCAGGTCCAACTAGCTTTAAATCTGACCGAGATGAGAGGGTAACCAGCTCCACTTAGGTTTAAATCTGACTGATGAGAGGGTAACCAGGGTAACCAGCTCCACCTAGGTTTAAATCTGACTGCGATGAGAGAATAACCAGCTCCACTTGGGTTAAATCTGATTGATGAGAGGGTAACCAGGGTAACCAGCTCCACCTAGGTTTAAATCTGACTGAGATGATAGAACAACCAGCTCCACCTAGGTTTAAATCTGACTGAGACGAGAAGGTTAACCAGCTCACACTAGGTTTAAATCTGACTGAGACAGAGGATAACCAGCTCCACCTAGGTTTAAATCTGACTGAGACGAGAGGATAACCAGCTCCACCTAGGTTTAAATCTGACTGAGATGAAGAGAACACCAGCTCCACCTAGGTTTAAATCTGACTGGAGACAAGAGGATAACCAGCTCCACCTAGGTTTAAATCTGACTGAGACAAGAGGATAACCAGCTCCACCTAGGTTTAAATCTGACTGAGATGAGAGGGTAACCAGCTTCACCTAGGTTTAAATCTGACTGAGATGAGAGGATAACCAGCTCCACCTAGGTTTAAATCTGACTGAGATGAGAGGGTAACCAGGATAGCCAGCTCCATCTAGTTTCCAATTGACTGTATGTTTCATTGACTGTGTGATCTAATGACTGTGTGTTCAATTGACTGTGTGTTCTACTGACTGTGTGTTCTAGTGTCTGTTTGTTCTGTTGACTGTGTGTTCTACTGACTGTGTGTTCTAGTGTCTGTTTGTTCTGTTGACTGTGTGTTCTATCAATCAAATTTATTTATAAAGCTCGTCCTTATAAAGCTGATATCACAAAATGCTGTACAGAAACCCAGCCTAAAACCCCAAACAGCAAGCAATGCAGGTGTAGAAGCACGGTGGCTAGGAAAAACTCCCTAGAAAGGCCAGAACCTAGGAAGAAACCTAGAGAGGATCCAGCCTCTTCTGGCTGTGCCGGATGGAGATGATAACAGAACATGGCCAAGATGTTCAAATGTTCAAATGTTCATAGATGACCAGCAGGGTAAAATAATTTAAATCCCAGTGGTTGTAGAGGGTGCAACGGGTCAGCACCTCAGGAGTAAATGTCAGTTGGCTTTTCATAGCCGATCATTCAGATTATCTCTAATGCTCCTGCTGTCTCTAGAGAGTTGAATACAGCAGGTCTGGGTCAGATAGCACGTCCGGTGAACAGGTCAGGGTTCCATAGCCTCAGGCAGAACAGTTGAAACTGGAGGAGCAGCACGACCAGGTGGACTGGGGACAGCAAGGAGTCATCAGGCCAGGTAGTCCCGAGGCATGATCCTAGGGCTCAGGTCCTCCGAGAGAGAGGAAGAAAGAAAGAAAGAGAAAGAAAGAAAGTAAGAGAAAGAAAGAAAGAAAGAGAGAGAGCGAGAGAGAGAGAGAGAAAAGGGGAGAGAGAATTAGAGAGAGCATACTTAAATTCACACAGGACACCGGATAAGACAGGATAAATACTCCAGATATAACAGACTGACACTAGCCCCCCCACAGCACAAACAAAAGGGGGGGTGCCAACCCGGACAGGAAGATCACGTCAGTGACTCAATCCACTCAAGTGACGCACCCCTCCTAGGGACGGCATGGAAGAGCACCAGTAAGCCAGTGACTCAGCCCCTGTAATAGGGTTAGAGGCAGAGAATCGCAGTGGAGGGGAACCGGCCAGGCATAGACAGCAAGGGCAGTTCGTCACTCCAGTGCCTTTCCGTTCACCTTCACACTCCTGGGCCAGACTACACTCAATCATAGGACCTACTGAAGAGATGAGTCTTCAATGGAGACATAAAMGTTGAGACCGAGTCTGTGTCTCTCACATTGATAGGCAGACTATTCCATAAAAATTGAGTTCTATAGGAGAAAGCCCTGCCTCCAGCTGTTTGCTTAGAAATTCTAGGAACAGTAAGGAGGCCTGCGTCTTGTGACCGTAGCGTACGTGTAGGTATGTACGGCAGGACCAAATCGGAAAGATAGGTAGGAACAAGCCCATATAATTCTTTGTAGGTTAGCAGTAAAACCTTGAAATCAGCCCTTGCCTTAACAAGAAGCCAGTGTAGAGAGGCTAGCACTGGAGTAATATGATKATTTTTTGGGTTCATGTCAAGATTCTAGCAGCCGTGTTTAGCACTAACTGAAGTTTATTTAGTGCTTTATCCGGGTAGCCGGAAAGTAGAGCATTGCAGTAGTCTAACCTAGAAGTGAGAAAAGCATGTATGAATTTTTTCTGCATCATTTTTGGACAGAAAGTTTCTGCTTTTTGCAATGTTACGTAGATAGAAAAAAGCTGTCCTTGAAACAGTCTTGATATGTTCGTCAAAAGAGAGATCAGGGTCCAGAGTAACGCAGAGGACRTTCACAGTTTTATTTGAGACGACTGCACAACCATCAAGATAAATTGTCAGATTCAACAGAGGATCTCTTTGTTTCTTGGGACCTAGAACCAGCATCTCTGTTTACAACACAAAGCCTGTGTTTCCTCCCTGAAACACAGGCTTCCAGGGAGGGCAATTTTGGGGCTTCACCATGTTTCATCGAAATGTACAGCTGTGTYTCGTCRGCATAGCAGTGAAAGTTAACATTATGTTTCCGAATTACATCACCAAGAGGGTAAATATATAGTGAAAACAATAGTGGTCCTAAAACGAAGCCTTGAGGAACACCGAAATGTACAGTTGATTTGTCAGAGGACAAACCATTCACAGAGACAAACTGATATCTTTCTGACAGATAAGATCTAAACCAGACCAGAACTTGTCCATGTAGACCAATTTGGGTTTCCAATCTCCCCAAAAGAATGTGGTGATCGATGGTATCAAAGGCAGCACTAAGGTCTAGTAGCACGAGGACAGATGCAGAGCCTCTGATGCCATTAAAAGGTAATTTACCACCTTCATGTGTGCAGTCTCAGTGCTATGATGGGGTCTAAAACCAGACTGAAGCGTTTCGTATARATTGTTTGTCTTCAGGAAGGCAGTGAGTTGCTGCGCAACAGCTTTACATTTTTTTTTGAGAGGAATGGGAGATTCGATATAGGCCGATAGTTTTTTAAATATTTTCTGGGTCAAGGTTTGGCTTTTTCAAGAGAGGCTTTATTACTGCCACTGTGAGTTTGGTACACATCCGGTGGATAGAGAGCCATTTATTATGTTCAACATAGGAGGGCCAAGCACAGAAAGCAGCTCTTTCAGTAGTTTAGTTGGAGTAGGGTCCAGTATGCAGCTTGAAGGTTTAGAGTCCATGATAATTTTCATCAATGTGTCAAGAGATATAGTATTAAAAAACTTGAGTGTCTCCCTTGATCCTAGGTCCTGGCAGAGTTGTGCAGACTCAGGACAGCTGAGCTTTGGAGGAGTACACAGATTTAAAGAGGAGTCCGTCATTTGCTTTCTAATGATCATGATCTTTTCGTCAAAGAAGTTAATGAATTTATCACTGCTGAAGTGAAAGCCATCCTCTCTTGGGGAATGCTGCTTTTTAGTTAGCTTTGCGACAGTATCAGAAATACATTTTGGATTGTTCTTATTTTCCTCAATTAAGTTGGAAAAATAGGATGATCGAGCAGCAGTGAGGGCTCTTCGATACTGCACGGTACTGTCTTTCCAAGCTAGTCGGAAGACTTCCAGTTTGTTGTAGCATCATTCCTGTTCCAATTTTCTGGAAGCTTGCTTCAGAGCTCGGGTATTTTCTATATAACAGGGAGCTAGTTTCTTATGACAAATGTTTTTTGTTTTTAGGGTGCGACTGCATCTAGGGTATTACGCAAGGTTGATTTTTGTACTCTGACGTCCTTGGGGAGACGGAGGGAGTCTGGAAGGGCATCTAGGAATCTTTGGGTTGTCCGAGGATTTATAGCACGGGTTTTGATGATCCTTGGTTGGGGTCTGAGCAGATTGTTTGTTGCGATTGCAGACGTAATAAAATGGTGGTCCGATAGACAAGGATTATGAGGAAAAACATTAAGATCCACAACATTTATTCCACAGGACAAGACTAGGTCCAGAGTATGACTGTGGCAGTGAGTAGGTCCGGAGACATGTTGGACAAAACCCACTGAGTCGATGATGGCTCTGAAAGCCTTTTGGAGTGGGTGTGTGGACTTTTCCATGTGAATATTAAAGTCCCCAAAAATGTGAATATTATCTGCCATGAATACAACGTTCGATAGGAATTCAGGGAACTCAGAGAGGAACGCTGTATATGGCCCAGGAGGCCTGTTAACAGTAGTTATAAAAAGTGATTGAGTAGGCTGCATAGATTTCATGACTAGAAGCTCAAAAGACGAAAACGCAGTCTTTTTTTGTAAATTGAAATTTGCTATCATAAATGTTAGCAACACCGTCTTTGTGGGATGCGCGGGGGATATGGTCACTYGTGTAACCAGGAGGTGAGGCCTCTTTTAATTCAGTAAATTCCTCAGGCTTAAGCCATGTTTCAGTCAGGCCAATCACATCAAAATTATGATCAGTGATTAGATCATTGACTATAACTTCCTTGGAAGTGAGGGATCTAACATTAAGTAGCCCTATTTTGAGATGTGAGATATCACAATCTCTTTCAATAATGGCAGGAATGGAGGAGGTCTTTATTCCAGTGAGATTGCTAAGGCGAACACGGCCATGTTTAGTTTTGCCCAACCTAGATCGAGGCACAGACACGGTCTCAATGGGGATAGCTGAGCTGACTACACTGACTGTGCTAGTGGCAGACTCCACTACGCTGGCAGGCTGGCTAACAGCCTGCTGCCTGGCCTGCACCCTATCTCATTGTGGAGCTAGGGAGTTAGAGCCCTGTCTATGTTCGTAGATAAGATGAGAGCACCCCTCCAGCTAGGATGGAGTCCGTCACTCCTCAGCAGGCCAGGCTTGGTCCTATTTGTGGGTGAGTCCCAGAAAGAGGGTCAATTATCTACAAATTCTATATTTTGGGAGAGGCAGAAAACAGTTTTCAACTAGCGATTGAGTTGTGAGACCCTGCTGTAGAGCTCATCAACCCCCCTAACTGGGAGGTGGCCAGAGAAACTACTCAATGCCGACATCTTTCCAGCTGATTTACACGCTGAAGCTATTTTGGACTTGGTGACCTCTGACTGTTTCATCCTAACGTCGTTGGTGCCGAAATGTATAACAATAACCCTATACTCTCTACACTCACCAGTTTTAGCTTTAGCCAGCACCATCTTCAGATTAGCCTAAACCCTGTCCCCTGGTAAACAGTGTATGATCGCTGGATGTATTGTTTTAAGTCTAATACTACGGGTAATGCAGTCATCAATGACTAGGGTTTTCAATTTGTCAGAGCTAATGGTGGGAGGCTTCGGCATCTCAGACCCCGTAACGGGAGGAGTAGAGACCAGAGAAGGCTCGGCCTTTGACTCCAACCCGTTGCTTAATGGGGAGAGCTGGTTGAAAGTTTCTGTCGGCTGGAAGAGCGACACCGGTTGAGCATTCCAACAGCATTTCCCTCCAGAAGCCATGAGAAAATTGCCCGGCTGCGCGGACTATGCAGGGGGGATTTATACTACTATCTGTGCTCATTGGTGGCACAGACGCTGTTTCATCCTTTCCTACACTGAAATTACCCTTGCCTAACGATTGCGTCTGAAGCTGGGCTTGCAGCACAGCTATCCTCGCCATAAGGCGATCATTCTCCTGTATATTATGAGTACAGCGACTGCAATTAGAAGGCATCATGTTAACGTAATTACTTAGCTTCGGCTGGTGGAGGTCCTGACAAACCACGTCCAGATAAAGTGGCCGGGGTGAAAAAGTTGAATGAAAAAATACAAATATTAAAAGGTAAGTATAAAGTAAAAAAACGTAAAGTTGGGAGGAAGCAAAGTAAGTTTAGCAACAAACAGCACAGAAGCACGTCTACAAGTTGTGAGCGAAAATGACGTATCCATCTAGTGACTGTGTGTTCTAGTATCTGTATGTTCTATTGACTGTGTGTTCTAGTGATTGTATGTTCCATTGACTGTGTGTTCCATTGACTGTGTGTTCTATTGACTGTGTGTTCTATTGAATGTGTGTTGTAGTATATGTATGTTCCATATTGCTTGTGCTGAGGCCTGACAGGCAGCGGTATTGACTGTGGTGAGGCCTGACGGCAGCGGTATTGACTGTGGTGAGGCCTGACAGGCAGCGGTATTGCCTGTGGTGAGGTCTGACAGGCAGTGGTATTGCTTGTGGTGAAGCCTGACAGGCAGCGGTATTTCTTGTGGTGAGGCCTGACAGGCAGCGGTATTGCCTGTGGTGAGGCCTGACGGCAGCGGTATTGCTTGTGGTGAGGCCTGACAGGCAGCGGTATTGCTTGTGGTGAGGTCTGACAGGCAGTGGTATTGCTTGTGGTGAGGCCTGACAGGCAGCGGTATTGCTTTGCTGAGCCTGACAGGCAGCGGTATTGCTTGTGCTGAGGCCTGACAGGCAGCGGTATTGCTTGTGCGAGGCCTGACACGCATCGTATTGCTTGTGCTGAGGCTGACAGCCAGCGGTATTGCCTTTGGTGAGGCCTGACAGGCAGCGGTATTGCTTGTGGTGTGGTGTGGCATCCCTGTGTGGGTGTATGTTATATGGCCTGTACTTGCGATATTGGCTGTGCTGTGGTGCTCTCCATCACTAGCAGAGCGGGGAGCCAGGGTGATTGTCTAGGACCTTTAATTTACCGCTCCTCGGCCTGATAGGCCATGCTGCAGGGGAGATTTATCATCGCTCACAGGGAGAGACACAACTCTGGAGCTATGAGGTGAACATGCAGCCATATTTATGGTACTGCTGCATGTATCATGAATATAATGTATGCTACTGGTAGAGGATACGAGAGGAGAGAGAGGAGATGAGAGAGAAGAGGAGAGGAAGAGAAGATGAATCGAGAGGAGAGGAGAAGAGGATAGAGAAGAGGAGACGAGAGGAGCAAGAAGAGAGAGGAGGGGAGAGAAGAGGAGCGAGAGAGAGGAGAGGAGAGAAGAGGAGGGGAGAGAAAAGGAGCGAGAGGAGAGGAGATAAGAGAGAATATGAGAGAGGAGAGAGAGAGAGAGAGGAGATGAGACGGAGGAGAGGAGACGAGACGGAGACGAGAGGAGACAGGAGGAGACAGGAGGAGACGAGAGGAGCCGATGCGGAGACGAAGAGGAGACGAGAGGAGACGGGAGGAGAGGAGACGAGGGGAGACGAGAGGAGAGAGAAGAGGAGAGGAGAAGATAGGAGAGGAGACGAGAGGTTGAGGAAGAATTCAAAGGGAGCTCATTAGCTGATCAGAGAATACTAATGACTACGCCCCAAACCGTCCGCTGTATCTCTTGGGTTCACTCACCTGACCCAGATACACACTGGACCAGGGGGCAATAACAGATACTAGATACCATGCACAGAGAGAGGGCATATAGATGATAACCAAGGAGGGCCTACAGCAGCACCTAGATCTTCTGCACAGATTCTGTCAGACCTGGGCCCTGACAGTAAATCTCAGTAAGACAAAAATAATGTTGTTCCAAAAAAGGTCCAGTTCCCAGGACCACTAATACAAATTCCATCTAGACACCGTTACCCTAGAGCACACAAAAAAACTATACATAATTTGGCCTAAACATCAGCGCCACAGGCAACTTCCACAAAGCTGTGAATGATCTGAGAGACATGGCAAGAAGGGTTTTCTATTTGGTATTATATTAGTATCCCCATTAGCTGTTGCAAAAGCAGCAGCTACTCTTCCTGGGGTCCACACTAAACGTGAAACATAATACAGAATGACATAATACATAACATCATTAGACAAGAACAGCTCAAAGACAGAACTACATACATTTTTAACGTGAAACATAATACAGGTTTGCTGTTTATTTGAGCAATATGAGATGGAAGGAAGTTTTCTTGAATTTGTTCTGGATTTGTGGTGTCAAGAAAGCAGAGCATCTCTTTATTACGGCTAGACCTCTCCCCATATTTACAACCATTGAATCTATATACATGTATTTTGCCCATGACAGTTTACAATCTAAAGTAGCGCCAAGTAATTTAGTCTCCTCAACTTGTTCAGCTACCATCCTCAGTAGCTTTCCATCTAAGTTGTCAATACCAGGAGGTTTGTCCTTATTAATTGATAATAATAATTTTTCCACCTCTCCCACACTAACTTTACAAAATACAAACTTTTTTTTTTACGCATGAATACAATTGCTCACTGTTCGTTGTTGGCATTTCCTGCCTAAGTTTGCCCGCTTTGCCAATGAAATAATCATTCAAATAAATGGCAACATCAAATGGTTCTGTGATGAATAAGTCATCTGATTCGATCAAAGATGGAGTTGAATTTGTCTTTCTGCCCATAATTTAATTTAAAGTACTCCAAAGTTTTTTCCATTATTCTTTATATCATTGATCTTGGCTTCATAATACAGTTTCTTCTTCTTTGTGTTGAGTTTAGTCACATAGTTTCTCAATTTGCAGTTAGTCAGCCAGTCAGATGTACAGCCAGACTTATTAGCCACTCCTTTTGACCCATCTCTTTCAACCATTTTTCAATTCCTCAGCAATCCATGGAGCCTTAACAGTTCTAACAGGTGAATGTTTATCGATAATTGAAAGAAGCAATTTCATAAATTCATCAAATGTAGTGTATGGATGCTCCTTATTAATCACATCAGACCAACAAATATTTTTAACATTATAACCATAAAAGTCACAGCAAAATATTTTGTATGATCTCTTATACACTATTTTAGGCCCAGCTGTTGGAACTTTGGCTTTCCTGTATATATCCACTATATTGTGATCACTGCATCCAATGGGTACGGATTCAGCTTTAGAACAAAGTTCTATGGTATTAGTAAAAATGTGATCAATACATGTGGATGATCTTGTTCCTGTGGTGTCTGTTAACACCCTGGTAGGTTGACTAATAACCTGAACCAGATGACAGGCACTGGTTACAGTAAGACGCTTCCTCTTGAGCGGACAGCTTGATGAAAACCAGTCAATTTTCAGGTCCCCAAGAAAGTTGACTTCTCTGTTTACATCACATACACTATAAAGCATTTRACACATATTATTTAGATACTGACTGTTAGCACTTGGTGGCCTATAGCAACGCCCAAAAGAAAAGGCTTTAGATGTTCCAAGTGAACCTGCAACCACAACACTTCAATAACACTTGACATGAGATCTTCTCTAAGCAACACAGGGATATGGCTCTGAATATATACAGCAACTCCTCCACCATAAACATTCCTGTCTCTTCTATAGATGTTATATCCTTGTATTGCTACTGATGTAGCATCATGTTAATGATCTAAGTGAGTCTCAGAAATGGCTAATATATGAATGTTATCTGATGTCAGCAAGTTATTGATTTCATGAAACGTATTTCTAAGGCTCCATATAATATTATGGGCTATTTACAGCCCTTTCTTGGGTAGCTTATCAGATAGACATAATATGGAAAAGAGCAAACAAAGCAAGAGAAGAAAATATACATTCAGCAGTCCATTAATCAATTGGTGTGTGTGTGTGTGTGTGTGTGTGTGTGTGTGTGTGTGTGTGTGCGCGTGCGCTGTAGGGTTGAAGCTACAAACCCATAGGCTTGGCTCTCTCATCCCTTCCAGGCTTTGGGGAGGGATGGTGAACAAGCGATGTCTCCACGTGCTCTGGCAGCTTTCATGGCTGGGATCAGTTCTTTCCTCTTCTGGCGCACAGCTTCAGGATTAGTCCTCATTGAGGAAGATATACGTTCCTCTCAAGATCTTGGCTCTTTCCAGAACAGCTACCTTGTCCTTGAACGTCAGGAACTTGACCACTATTGGCCTGGGCCTATCACCTGGGCTGGTGGTGGGCACGCTCCACCTCAATCTTCCTGTGGTCCATCTTCAATTTCTCAGAGATCATTTCCCTCACTTTGTCCTAAGACTCCATCCAGGTCTCATGTGGAGATTCTGTAATTTCATCCACAACCATGTTGTTCCGCCTTGATTGTTCCTTCAGATAATCTGATTCCTCCGTCATTGTTATCATGGATTCACACACAAAACTGATGTCCTCTCTCAATGACTTACAGATTGCTGTCATCTTGCTGTTTTCCTGTTTAAACTCGTCGAGCTGACCCTGGGAGTACTGCAAACTGTTCTTCAGATCCTGGACCTCTCTGGTCAGGTCATCCATTCTTTTGTTAGTAGAATCCATGAGTATTTAGACAAAAAACTTGAAGCTATTTTCTTGTTGCTGCTTGTAGAACTATTTTTTATTAATTTAAAAACGATTTTTTATTAATTTAAAAGGCTAGCAGCTAGGCTAGCAGCTAGGCTAGCTGCGAAGACAAATATCTCCTCAGACCCGTCCCTGGTCGGCAGGATCACTGGAAAGGAACATAAAATTCGACATACACATTAGGATCTGGCAAAACTACTTTAATCAGTTATAGAACCCATTGTCCTTAATGGTTGTGAGGTCTGTGGTCCACTCACCAACCAAGAATTCACAAAATGGGACAAATACCAAATTTACCATAATTAGGCCGATACACGCTAATTATCAAAATCCAGAAAAGAGACGATAAATTCTACAACCACCTAAAAGGAAGTGATTCCCAACCTTCCATAACAAAGCCATCACCTACAGAGAGATGAACCTGGAGAAAAGTCCCCTAAGCAAGCTCGTCCTGGGGCTCTGTTCACAAACACAAACGGACCCCACAGAGCCCCAGGACAGGAACACAATTAGACCCAACCAAATCATGAGAAAACAAAATGGAGAATTACTTGACACATTGGAAAGAATTAACAAAAAAACTGAGCAAACTAGAATGCTATTTGGCCCTAAACAGAGAGTACACAGTGGCAGAATACCTGACCACTGTGACTGACCCAAATTTAAGGAAAGTTTTGACTATGTACAAACTCAGTGAGCATAGCCTTGCTATTGAGAAAGGCTGCCGTAGGCAGACCTGGCTCTCAAGAGAAGACATGCTATGTGCACACTGCCCACAAAATGAGGTAGAAACTGAGCAGCACTTCTTAACCTCCTGCCAAATTTATGACCATATTAGAGACATATATTTCCCTCAGATTACACAGGCCCACAAAGAATTTGAAAACAAATCCAATCTTGATAAACTCCCATATCTATTGGGTAAAATACCACAGTGTGCCATCACAGCAGCAAGATTTGTGACCTGTTTCCACAAGAAAAGGGAACCAGTGAAGAACAATGTTTGTGAGCGTAATGTTTACCGTAAATTTTTGTTATTTATTTCACTTGCTTTGGCAATGTTAACATGTGTTTTCCATGCCAATAAAGCCCTTTATTTTAAACAACCTCTTGACACTACAGGGGGTGCTGTTTCAACTTGGACATTTATCGTTCCCAAATTAAACTGCCTCGTACTCAATTCTTGCTCGTACAATATGCATATTATTATTACTATTGGATAGAAAACAATCTCTAGTTTCTAAAACCGTTTGAATTATGTCTGTGGGTGAACCAGAACTCTTTCTGCAGCGAAATTCATGACAGGAACTGCGAAGGTCTGAAAACGAGGCTCTGTTCTCAGATCAGTTTAAAGCTCTGTATGTATCCTATGGGTCGACATGAACTGCACCCGCCTTCCCCTGGATGTCAGTAACCAATGAGAAGTGGAATGGAGTTTCTACGTAGTTCTCAGAGCTTATAAAAGGCCAAGGAACGAAGGGAGCTCTCTTTTCGACGTTCGTCATTGCGCAAAGCAAGACCTCAGGATGGCATTTTGAAACGCTCAGTTATCGGCCTTAGCTTTATCCGTCTGTAATTTAATTCGATATAGGTGTTAGAAACATCATAACGAAGTTATTTTAAACCGAGTTATATCAGTTTATGCGAGTATATTGCTATTTTCGGAATTTCCTTAGTATTGCGRTTTGYYSATTTGGGCATGTTGTGGCCACATAGCTATTGTTAGCTGCTAATTCCGAAGTTGAAGACGACGTTTTACAACCAAGCAACGATTCTTTTGGACAAAGGACCACTTGCCCAAGATTCTGATGGAAGCTCGTCCAAAAGTAAGAGCTATTTATGATGTTATTCCGTATTTATGTGGAAAAATGTAAACGCATTTGTCCGCCATTATTGCGGCACTAGTCTGGCTGTAACGCAAACTGTATGTCTAGTAACGTTAATTTAAAAAATCTAACTCAGCGGTTGCATTAATAACTAATGCATCTTTCATTTCCTGTCCAACCTGTATTTTTTAGTCAAGTTTACAATTATTTATTGATTAGATTAGGTGCCTTTCCAAGATGGTGCCGGCCAGAATGCATGACCTGTTGCCACTGATCACATTGTATAACCACGATTTGTGCTGCTAAATATGCACATTTTCGAACAAAACCTATATGCATTGTGTAATATGATGTTACAGGACTGTCATCTGACGAAGTATATCAAGGTTAGTCAAAAATTATATATCTTTTGCTGTATTGTTACGATCGCTAACCTGTGCTGCTGGTAAATGTTGGTTTCTGGCTATTGTGCTAAGCTAATATAATGCATATTGTGTTTTCGCTGTAAAACACTTAAAAAAATCTGACATATTGGCTGGATTCACAAAGATGTTGGGCTTTCATTTGCTGTATGCTGTGTATTTTTCAGAAATGTTTTAAATGATGTAATTAGGTATTTGACGTTGGTCTCTGTAATTATTCTGGCAGCTTCGCACTATTTCAGATTGCAGCTGCAATGTAGAACTGTGATTTATACCTGAAATATGCACATTTTTCAAAAAAAACATACGCTATACAATAAATATGTTATCAGACTGTCATCTTATGAAGTTGTTTCTTGGTTAGTGGCTATTTACATCTTTATTTGGCTCGAATTAGTGATGGCTACTGATGGAGTAAAAAACTGGCGGAGTAAAAAAAGTGTTGTCTTTGCTAACGTGGTTAGCTAATAGATTTACATATTGTGTCTTCCCTGTAAAACATTTTAAAAATCAGAAATGATGGCTGGATTCACAAGATGTGTATCTTTCATCTGGTGTCTTGGACTTGTGATTTAATGATATTTAGATGCTAGTATTTACTTGTGACGCTATGCTAGGCTATGCTAGTCAGCTTTTTTACTGTGGGGGGTGCTCCCGGATCCGGGTTTGGGAGGAATTAGAGGTTAATGAATTGAATATATAAGCACAGCTACGGCTTTGGGCGCATCAACCAGTGTGTAGATACATTTTTGGGGTTCTACGTTGGATCCAGCAACTGGGAAATCATTTTATTGATGTGCACAAATCACCCGTCTAAACAACTCTAATTTCTAGTTAAAATCATCAAGTTAAGAGCAGAATAATAAAAACATGTTTTTAATGAGTGAGAGTTGTATATACAGTTGAAGTCGGAAGTTTACATACACCTTAGCCAAATACATTTATACTCAGTTTTTCACAACTCCTGACATTTAATCCTAGTAAAAATTCKCTGTCTTAGGTCAGTTAGGATCACCACTTTATTTTAAGAATGTGAAATGTCAGAATAATAGTAGAGAGAATGATTTATTTCAGCTTTTATTTCTTTCATCGCATTCCCAGTGGGTCAGAAGTTTACATACACTCAATTAGTATTTAGGAAGGTGTTCCTAATGTTTTGTCTACTCAGTGTATAATGTATTGGTGGTGTTGGTTGATGCTCCGAAGCAGACAGCAGAAAGCATCTCTCCCCCGGGCGGACATTTTATCACCAGGCTGCAGCTCTCAGGAACTACAGGAGAACACAAATCTGGGCCAGCGATGCTGTGGCACTATTCATAGGCTATCTACACCCAAACAGAATATTATATTGGAATTGTCAGAAGTAGATTATACATTATCCGTCTTCTGACCTCTTGCTGCTTGAAACTTGGAAATAGATTAAGACATTTTCTAGTGAGTTAAGTTAAAGTTTGCTTTCTTTTTTTGTCAATGTAGCACCCCGAAAAACACTTCTTACTGTATATCCTGAATTAGCGCATAGTGGGTTTTCCTCCCACCACTACTCTGTTTCAGCCTGACCAAGTATGGTGAAGACAACTAGAGGTAGTCTGTAGAATCAGGTCACGATTGTGGTTTAGTGCTGATTCTGCCTGTTAAGGCCACTTGTGGTCCCGTGACGACCTGTAAGTGATGACTCCATGGCAACAACCAAAAGGGCCTCCTGTTTCCCTGAGACAGCAGAAAGAGATTACCTCTCTACATGCTGGGTGAGAGAGAGAGAGAGAGATATGTAGAGAGAGAAGGGGAGATGGAAAGGGAGGTAGAGGGAGGGACAGAGAGAGATAGAGGGCAGCCAGGGGCGCAGAAGGTTGGGAGAAAGTAAAAGAGAGAGAGGGAGGAGAAGGGAGAGAGAATCAAAAGCAGAAAGGCAGAGACCACCTGTACAGTTATATGGTGGAGTGTCATACTCTCTCTCTCTCTCTCTCCCGCTCCCGCTGTCCTTTTCATCCATCTCTCTCTGTCACACACAGCCAGCAGCTGTCCTGTTTCCATCTCATTGTCATTCTGAGGCGACGCCCGCCCTCCAAATCTATCTCCAGTGGAGCCGGGCTCTTATAGTGATTACACAGGGCCTTCAGGATCACCCCCCCCCCCGCCATTAATTTATTCCATATCGTTCTTCTAGCTGGTCTCACTGGTACAGCATCTTCCTCCTGAAGGGACTGTAGGTCAGAGGGAGAGGCAGAGGGCCTTTGGTGAAAGACATTGGATCCACGTCACTTCATGCATACAGAAAAATAGGAAAAAGGTTAACACTGAATAACGTTGAGCACACAAGTGTCCCGGCCTCTTGATGAGAGAGGTTGTTTTTCTGACTGTGCTTTAGTTTAGTTTCCCTTCATGGGCTAAAACACCTTGCAGACGCGAATTAGTGTTCTTATCTCCCTCTCTTCTGCCCTCCCTCCCTCTTGCCCCCCCTCTCTTCTGCCCTCCCTCTTCTCTCTCCCGCTCTCCCTCCCTCTCTCTCCTGCTCTCCCTC
>NW_019942996.1:424934-433611 GCF_002910315.2 Salvelinus sp. IW2-2015 | reverse complement strand
AGTGGGCTTATACTGATATAATTTCTGTCCAAGGTTCAGTAGGATACAATTCCGCTGCTGATTGCACAAATCAAGACCCCCTACTTGAAATCCTCTCTAAAATGTCTTTCGGGCCAGACAGCAAAAGTGACTAATAATAGCTAATCAAATACTCCATTACATGATATTTAATGACTAAAGCCTTTTACTCTAACTAAAAACCCTGAAATGGCACCTTATTGATTCGCATAACAACTGTCACAAATCTCTTCTCAGTTTCCTCACACGACGTGCACGAAATGTAACCATATAAACAACTAGAGAGTCCAGAAGCAGAGTGCAGAAAGGCCCGAGTATAATACATCAATAATTAATAAAAAACATGCATGAAAAACAATTGACACAAAACAGGAATCAGCGTTATGCGCAATGTACACCAAACCCCAATACAACCACCTGATCGACTGAGGCTCACAGTGGGATTATATTCTTTTAAGGGGAGAAACTAGTCAGGGTGATTGCATAGTCGCAGGTGTGCTGAACAACTTCGTATGGCTGACGATCCCGTTAACGGGAATCAGACCTTGACAAACAGCCAGTTTGAAAGTTGCCATGGGCGCAAAATTTAAACAACAGAAATTACTGCATCATAATAAAAATTTCCTCAAAACCATACAACGTATTTTAACACGCAGTGTGTAAAGATACAAGCTTGTTGTAAAATCCAGGCACACAGTGTCCCAATTTCATAAAAGGAAAACTTGACCCGACGAAAGCCCATCACCAAACGATTAAATCGTCATAGTGTCCAGTTACCCTAGTCACAGAAAAACACAGCCACTTTTTTCCCAACCACCAAGAGAGGATCCACAAAAAAGCCATAAATAGATGCATAAAATTAAATCAACCTACACCTTTGATGATCTTCAATACAGATGACAACTTCATAGGACTTCTATGTTACACAATACATGCTATGTTTGTTCCGAACTAAAGTTCATATGATATATCCAAAAATCTATAGTAGTTACATTGGCGCCGTTATAGTTGAGTAATGTTTTGCTCCAAAACCATACCGGTGATTTTGCCAGAGAGCCACATGCAATTTTACAGAAATACTCAATAATAAACATGATAAAAAGATCACAAGTATATAATACATGGAACTTAAGATAAAACTTCCTCCTTAATGTCAAACCGCTCGTAGTCAGAATTTCAAAAAAACTTTACGACGAAAAAAAGCACACCTACCGCACTATTAATCTGAGCATAACAGCGCTCAGAGCCCCAAAACAAGCCTATAACCAGATACCCGCCATGCTTGTGGACCTCAAAACAGACAGTCAAAGAAATAGCGATCTATACAAATAATTCACATTACCTTGAATTGATACCTTCATACAGAAATGCCACTCGCACAAGAATCCGTAAGTTCCACAATCAAATGGTTGTCTTTGTCGAATAACGCTCATAATTTATGTCCAAACCTACCTCCTTTTTTTCGCGGCGTTTACTTCCAAAATTCCAGAAAATTTGAGCCCGTTTTTCTACAGCAGGAAAATAAACCATAAACAGCAAAGAGACAATTTTGAAATCGTATTATTGGTAAATAGTAAATATAAATTATTTTGTAAGGTTTTGATACATTTTATCATTAGGGCAAATTCCATTCCTAAGAATGATTTCAAGTGAGGACAATTACAAAAACTTTAGAAGACGTTTTTAACAAAGTGTTTAGCAATTTCCAATGCCAAACAACAGGATGATCAAAATTAAAAGAATATTACGGCCATCTGTCACTAAAGCATCATTTTTTCCTTGGCAACTGTTTAACATGGATAGCACTATGTTATATATTCAATTACTCCTTATTGGTTACATTTACTATGTCAAGACAATCATAAAAAAGATCCCATTACTGTGTTACTTGCAAAGTCCAGATAATCTAGGCACCACATAGGAGATATGCATTAGTTCAATAATATTAACCATTAACCACATCCTCATAAGGAGTTAAGAGGACTCATACGAGGCGCGGTAAAAATGACCAGCTGATAGGACAGTTCACGCCATTCTTTCGCTTGATTGCACATGATGGACATGTTGAACGAGGACAGAAGGAAAAGCAGACAGAGAGAGCAGTTACAGGGAGCGGATAGAAAAGAGAGAGAGCGAGGAGGAGGGAGGGAGGGAGGGAGGAAGGAGAGGGAGCGAGCGCAGGCGAGGGAGGGCGGAGAGGGAGGAGTGATGGCAGAGAGAGAGGGAGGGAGGGAGTGGCAGAAAAGCCAGAGAGACGGCCAGGCAGATGAGAGAGGACGAGGAACGGACGAGGGAAGGAGGGATAGGGCAAGGAGATGCATGGAGGGGAGGACCCGAGAGGAAGAGAGAGGCAGAGAGAGAGAGAGAGGACAGGCAAGAACGAGCAGAGAAGGTAGAGCAAGGAGAGAGGCGAGGACGGGAAGAACAGGGAGGAGGAATTACGGGCAGGAAGAGTTAGGAAGAGGATCGGGAGGGCAGGAGGGGATAAGGCAGGAAGAGATGGAGGAGCGGCAGCGAGAGAGAGAGAGGAAGGCAGAAGAGAGAGAGAGAGGAGGGAAGGGCAGAAGAGCGAGCAGAACGAAGAGAAGAGGGAGGAGGCAGGAGAGAGGAGGAAGTGCAGGAAAAAGAGGGAGGAGAGCAGAGAGAGAGAAGAGGGAGCAGAAGAGAGGGAGGAACGTCGAGGGCAGGAGAGAATTCAGGGCAGAGGTGAGATGGATGGAGGACGAGAGGCGAGGGAGGCGCAGGAGAGAAGAAGAAGGGGAGGCAGAAGAGAGAGATGAAGAGAGGGAGGCGAAGGACAGAAGAGAGAGAGGGGAGGGAAGAGCAGGAAGAGGGCAGGAGAGAGAGTGCTTTCGTCGTAAAGCCTTTTTGAAATTGGACACTGTGGCTGGATTTACAACAAGTTTATCTTTAAAATGGTGTAAAATACTTGTATGTTTGAGGAATTTTAATGATGAGATTTCTGTTGTTTAAATTTGGCGCCCTGCACTTTCACTGGCTGTTGTCAAGTCGATCCCGTTAACGGGATCTCAGCCATACGAAGTTGTTCAGCACACCTGGACTTCATCACCTGACTAGTCTCCCTTAATATATCCCACTGTAGCCTCAGTCATCAGGTGGTATTGGGGTTGGTTACATTCCATACGCTGATCCTGTTTTGTATTTTCATCATGTTTTTTATTATTATTATTATTAAACTCGCCTTCTGCACCTGCTTCCTGACTCTCTATGTATATGTTACATGCACTCGTGGAGAACTGAGAAGATTTGACAGTTGTTATCAATCAAAAGGCTGCCCAGTCTTTTAGTTAGAGTAAACTTAGCATTAAACATAAATGGAGTATTAAGCATTAAGCACTTTTCTGCTGCCCAAAACATTTAAAAGATTCAAGTAGGGCTGATTCAATACAATGGACCACTGACTTGACAGAAATATCAGTAAACAGTAAACAGAGAACATCACATCTGATTAACGTCTTAGATCGCCTAGGCAAAAGCATCTTAAAAATTGTTTACGCTTGCCATTTAGGCCCCCCCTTCCAAAAATAAATCCTCTCCACCTCAAAATTATATTTCAGTTCTTTGGGGTAACTTAGTTTGTGTTGTGGGAAGAACAGCTGCTTTCCCCAGTAGCATGTACTCTTTACAATATGATTCAACTTTGTTGCTCCTTGTTTAAGCATGGTGTTGTAGCAAAAAAGTATCATGACATATATGCACCATTAAATATATGCACCATTAAATATATGCACCATGAAATATATGCACCCGATCGACGGCTTACCAAACAAAAATAGAACACACTAACTTGACTAGAGAAATGCTAGCAAAAGTAAACACAGAACAGCATACTGACACAGTCTCTGATTTGAGTCTTCGGTTGTCTAGGTATAGTTGCACCTTCAATGTTATATGCTTGCCATTTAGGCCAGCGTTTCCCAACCACCAGAGTTTACTACTGGTCCTTGGCTTAATAACAAGTCAAATTAAAAATCCCCAAGCACATGGGGTTGGTTAGATGTTTTTGGGAACCCCTGATTTAGGGGAGTAACTTGGTCCTCAGAGTTTGTATCTTGTGGGAGGCTTCAATGTATCTATTTCCAAGAAGACTTTCTGGAACATCTCAAAGGTGTATTTCAGTTTTTTGAGGAGTAGCTTTGGTTTAAGCAATAGATAAGGCCCATAAGCAAGATACAGTACATGCCTGTGTAGCACTGGGAATACCAGCTAGGACTTTGGCTCCTTCGGTGCAGATCCCACGCTCACCACGAACACCTTCGGCACATACTGAGCGAGGTCCTCTTGGATTATGTGGTCGTCAGCATTCTGAGAAGTAAAAAAAAAACAAGAAAGTACATGTACATAAACAAGGGAAACTAGATCCACGAATGCAAGCTGTGCAACTTGAGGGCGGGAGTAGAGAGAGATGAGCAATATAAAGACACACAACCTATTGCAACTTGAGGGCGGGAGTAGAGAGAGATGAGCAATATAAAGACACACAACCNGAGTAGAGAGAGATGAGCAATATAAAGACACACAACCTATTGCAACTTGAGGGCGGGAGTAGAGAGAGATGAGCAATATAAAGACACACAACCTACATAAATATAGCTGTGAAATAGAAGAAAACAACAACACTGTATTCCTTGATGAGGCCCTTTCACCGAGGTGTATCATCAAGCCACGGATCACCCAGTCTCTTCTTTACTCTATTGTGTTGCACTGTCATGTGGGAATAAAAATAGAATATATATATATATATAAATAGTTGTATTTACAACAGGAAACTAGATAAATGTCACCAAATGTAATTATTGACTGTACTGTGAATGTTTCTTAAGTGCACACCCTGTACTGCACTTCCAGGATGCCCTGTAACTCCTCAACTTCAAATACATGGATTATAACATTAACATATTCAAATCATGTCAGTTAATTTTAAAGAATGTTACCTAACACGGTAGGCATATGTGGCGCTTCTGGGTGACCATGTGCTTTTGCCCAACAGCTTATGCTGCTAATGGGTAGATGTCTGCCAATGCCCTTTTGCTCAAGGACTTCAACCTTCCCTCTGGATTCCAGTTGAAAACCTCTAAGGTGCTCATTGTTCCACACATAATGACACTTGACAATAAAAGCAAGTTTGCCATGAACAATGATCATTATAACTATTTCTACAAAGTCCTCAAATGGACCCATGGACCAAGATCATTCCGACAGCGTAATTGGTACCATTGCAGGAAATTGTGTTTTCCAAGTGAACACGCCTCATCTGGAAATTGTCTTCACACTACTCCCTTTATATCTTCCTTTAACACGTTGTGACAGAGAGGGCAGGTTTGACAACAGCTGTGTCATACAGATAGTGTGCAAGAGATAAGTAAAATGTTACGAAAGCTGTTAGCTTAAAAATGCTGTGTTTAGCTTCGAAGTGCATAGTCCACAGAGCTATAAGGAGACTAAATGTCTTCATCAGAATGAAATGGTGCTTTGTGTGAAACCTTTCCTGAGGGAAAACCTCCAAGAATCGAAGCCTGTACTCAGATATCTTTCTGTCAAGTTAGCAAATAGTCTCCTCTGTGTGAAGTTCAACGATATCTTTGAGGTCCAATTTTATCTGTCATGATTGTTCACCAACAGGTATTTTTGTTCCTATAATGAATGGAAGCATGCTCAATGAGCACCAGTTTTCATGAGCGTATCCTCCAAGGGTCCTTCGAATGGAAAAGTTCAGTGGAACTGATAGTGGGCAGTCAGTTTTATCACTCCACTTATATGGAAACTTTTTGATTAGATTGTTAAATTCCAACAGACTAAATAAAATGTAAGCACAATGCCAACTCCAGAGGCAAGACTACTTCAGAAAATTCATGAAGTACATCTGGTGGATAGCAAGACAACACGTGAAAATATTTACATAATGTTTAAAAGTGGAATTTTCAAAGCTGTTTGAACATGTTTGTAATGCTGCTGCTTTGTTCTGTGTTGGAATGCTGCTGCTTTGTTCTGTGTTGGAATGCTGCTGCAGTGTTCTGTGTTGGAATGCTGCTGCTTTGTATGTGTTGGAATGCTGGCTGCTCTTGTTCCGGTTGGGGGAAAATTTTTCTTTGGGCGTTTTGCTGGCTTGTTTTTTTTTCTTTGTTTTTTTTCTCCATGTTTAATTTTTGGTTGCCCATTGGGGGGCTTTGTTTTGTTTACTCTTTTTCTCTTTTTTGTGTTGGAAGCTGCTGCTTTGTTCTGTGTTGGAATGCTGCTGCTTTGTTCTGTGTTGGAATGCTGCTGCTTGTCTCTGTGTTGGAATGCTGCGCTTTGTTCTGTGTTGGAATGCTGCTGCTTTGTTCTGTGTGCTAGTTGCTGTGCGTTCTGTGTTGGAATGCTGCTGCTTTGTTCTGTGTTGAATGCTGCTGCTTTGTTCTGTGTTGGAATCGTTGCTGACTTTTCTGTTGGATGCTGCTGCTTTGTGTATCGTGTTGGAATGCTGCTGCTTTGTTCTGTGTTGGAATGCTGCTGCTTTGTTCTGTGTTTGGAATGCTGCTGCTTTTTCTGTGTTGGAATGCTGCTGCTTTGTTCTGTGTTTGAATGTGCTGCTTTGTCTGTTGGAATGCTGCTGCTTTGTTCTGTGTTGGAATGCTGTTGCTTGTTCTGTGTTGGAAGTCTGCTGCTTTTTCTGTGTTGAATGCTGCCTGCTTCTGTTCTTGTTGGAATGCTGCTGCTTTGTTCTGTGTTGGAATGCTGCTGCTTTGTTCTGTGTTGGAATGCTGCTGCTTTGTTCTGTGTTGGAATGTTGCTGCTTTGTTCTGTGTTGGAATGCTCCAGTCTTACTTCATTTACCTGGAGCTCAGAAAGCTCCCCCAATCAGAACCTGTACATACAGTATGTGATGTACTAAAACTTTCCACAAATCCACCAATGGAGTGGCTCCAAGATTATCTGCTGCCACGCTAAAAACATTGTCCTTAAGGATCTTTCCCAGCACAGGAATAAAAAGTCCTTCCTCGTCTAATTATGCAAGGTCGTTTAAAAGTGTCTCTAGCACCTTCCCATATCCATATTTCTTCCCATCAACAGCCTGGCAGAGAATGGCTAAGTAAATAGATGTCAGTGTTTAACTAAACTGTGAGGGCATATTCACCAACACTCAATAGACTGCAGTGATGTTGGGCTTTTTACGAGATGTTCCAAAGGGATTGCACACTTCAAAGTCCTCAACGAAGAAAGGGTTTGATCACCTCCTGATTTTCTTTGAAATGTGTGCCATCATAAAATGGCTTGTGCAGAGACACACCCGTATGCATACTTTGAGATCCCTTGGAAGCTTTCTCCTGAGTATCGTTATTGCTAAAGACTTGTAACAGTGACTGCAGAACAGGAACGTACTGGAAGCGTCTTGCTTGCTTTGCATCAAGTATACAGTATATACTACATGCTCAACTACAGAAACTTTTTTTTTAAACAATTCCTTTCTCTTGTACAGTGTGGCAAGGTGTCCATCCGCCTCTAAAACTGAGTTTATGGGTTTTGTCTCACAGACGTATTTAACCAAATCTGAGATTATGTAACCATCAACAACACAGCCATGTTTTCTTAAACAGGAATGAACAAAGTCTCTTTTGACTGGACCTGACACTGAGCATGATGTCAACTGCAGCTTCTCTACCACCTCATTGATACACTTGTTAGACATTGTAAATACTCTCCAATTTCAGCAAAAGGTGGCCTACATTCTGCACAATTACATTTGTCAAATCTTCTGATTCTTCTAAAGTATCCTTCTCTTCAAAGACTACATCATTATCTTGGGTATTTGACAGGTCAGCATATTTTTTCAAGATTCCAGTTCTAAAGTCATCCAGACTATGAGGATTTTGGGTTTTCAGCTCCTATGAGAGGCAACGGTTCCATAAACATTTGTTCTAAAACCAGAGGAGAGTTTCATGTCTCTTAAGATGGACTCCAAGATGTTCAAAATAATTCTTTTCAGTTGAGAAACTGCGAGAGCTGCACACTTCACATCTAAAAGAGAAGACCTCTCCTCGCCTAACTGACTGCTCAGTTGGATGTTGTCTGGACAAATGTGACTTGAGGGTCCTTTGAAGGAACAAAAGTGATGTTCATACATGAGACAGATGTGAGACAGATGCAGCATAAACATTTTACATACTTTTTTAGGTTGTTGGTTATATTCACAAATAATCTTTTAGATTTTGTAGTATATTGAATTGCATTTACATTTTTGAATATCATGCTTCTAAACACCTACATTTAAGTAAGCTATTGAAGTAAAACCACTAACCTGCATTTTTATGTGAAAATCATAGATGTTTTGGGGTAATATTTACTAAGCCCCTGAATCATTTTTTTACAGTGTACTCTACAGGGTCCTATTCTACAGGTTCCTACTCTACAGGGTCCTACTCTACAGGTTCCTATTCTACAGGGTCCTACTCTATAGGGTGTTACTCTACAGGGTCCTGTTCTACAGGGTGTTACTCTACAGGGTCCTACTATACAGGGTCCTACTCTACAGGGTCCTACTCTACAGTGTCCTGTTCTACAGGGTGTTACTCTACAGGGTCCTACTCAGGGTCCTATTCCACAGTGTCCTACTCTACAGGGTCCCTACTCTACAGGGTCACTGTTCTACAGGGTGTTACTC
>NW_019942996.1:421554-424543 GCF_002910315.2 Salvelinus sp. IW2-2015 | reverse complement strand
TACAGGGTCCTACTCTACAGGGTCCTCCTCGACAGGGTACTAATCTACAGGGTCCTACTCTACAGGGTCCTACTCTACAGGGTCCTACTCGACAGGGTCCTACTCTACAGGGTATTTTTCTACAGGGTCCTATTCTACAGGATACTATTCCACAGGGTCCTACTCTACAGGGTCCTATTCTACAGTGTCAGGGAGGCAGAGAGGTGACGTGCTTATGTTCAGGAGCCCAGGCTGTCCTTGGTGAGTTCCTTCTGAACAGTGTGTTCTAGAAGTCTCCATTGGACTGGCTGAAGTTGAGGACTGCGGCTTAGTACTGCTCTATCTCTGCCTGTCCGGTGGAGCAGAATTGAATCACAATATATCACCGCATTCCACCTTGACCAGAGGTCAGGATGATAGTCAACCAGGGACCATTGTAAAACAGCATATTCACCAGTGATAAATTAACACTGCAAGTGTGGACCCGTATAGACACTGAACAGTATTTAATTAACACACTGCTTAGTGTAATGCTTTATTTGCATATTACCCAGAGTGCCTTGCCATTCAAGACACGCTTGTTGCATTCATCCTTTTTCAGCACTAAGTACTTTACCATGTGAGATCCTAAGTGAATATGTTCTCATTAAAAATGTTATATTTATACAATATGTGTTTCATAGTCCTTATTTTGAGGGCTTACACTAAAAAATACTGGGTTGCTTGGATGACCCAACTGCTGGATTGCAGGCATGGGTCACTTATTTGGGTTGTTTTTCTAAGTTTGGTTTGTTGATGCTAGGTTATTGAGCTATGTCCCAGAGGGTCAGAAGACTAGAGGCTTGGATTAGTCTTTTTGGAAACCCGTGAGAGTAAATGTCATTCCAGTTCATCAGTTTGATTAATTTTTATCACATGTTACAGTCGAACACTGATACTTTTGAAGATTAATTGATGCTTACAGAAATGTATGAGCTCCTTAAGCACATATTACAGTGTGATGTCCCCAATATTTATGTATGAGAATATGTAATGTGCAATAAAATTCTAAAAAAATATTGCGTTGCAGTGTAGAAAATTTAACATGATCAAAAGGATTGACATTTACTCTCACGGGTGGCTAAAACGAACTATATATAAGCCACACCTTCTGAAAATAACCTTCAGATCACATAAAAAAAGACCAGCTGCTTGGCCAACCCAGCATCAAAGTGAATAAAAACCCAATTAATGGTTGATTTAACCCATGTTTGGGTATTATGAACAAGCCAACATGTTGGGTTATTCAGGCAACCTGTCACATTATGCTGACTTGCAAAGGGATGTGTAATTCCTATTGAAATCCAGCCAGAGTGGAGATATCAGAACAACTGCCAGGGTTGGGAAGACTGAAATATGAGATTACCTACGGCATATAAAGTGGAACAACCATTTCATTAACCGCTGCAATAAATCCAAGTAACATATTGGATTAGTTTAGAAATTCTATGTCATTTATATTTGAGAAGCATACGATGAATTAATCAATGCGAAAACATAGATATTTAAACAAACAATTATTAAGAGAGCATGCTGGGATGGGAGTAGTTTTGTGTCAACTCTGGTTATTAACACCAACACTGGGGTTCTTTTACACCAATGAGTGTTAATTTAACACTTACAGAGATAATTATGTTGAGAGCGTAAGCCCTCAAAATAAGGCCTTATGAAATACATATTGTATTCTGTTAAATAATGACATATTAATGATAACATATTCACTCAGGATCTCACTTTGTGATGTCCACAGGACTGAAAATAGATAAAACAAAAACCAACCAAGACCACTTTATTTATTTATTTTATTTCACCTTTATTTAACCAGGTAGGCTAGTTGAGAACAAGTTCTCACTTACAACTGCGAACTGGCCAAGATAAAGCAAAGCAGCACTTAACAAAATGAAACCCATTCCAATGCAGTGGATTAAAAAGAATCCCTTGTTTGCATAATACACTATGTCCCATATAATGCCATATTCCCTATGAACTGCAGCACCAATGGGCTCTGGTCAAAACTAGTGCACTAACCTAGGGAATAGGGTGCCATAGGGCTCTGGTCAAAACTAGTGCACTAACTAGGGAATAGGGTGCCATAGGGCTCTGGTSAAAACTAGTGCACTAACTAGGGAATAGGGTCACATAGGGCTCTGGTCAAAAGATGACAGGCCATTCATCATGTCCAAGGTATCCTTTACACCGCATGCGCTGGACTCATTAGATTAGAACATATAGATACTTTTGATGTTGGGGGATGTGTTGTCTGGGTTGAGGAAGAATGGGATGGGAGAAGTAATTTGAGGGTTCATATTGCCATTGTTTTGGTCAAGGGATATTTGGTAATAGTTTTGCGTATTGTGTGTGTGTGTGTGTCTGTGTGACCCTTGACTTTCTCTGCTTGCAATAATGAGTCCAGGAGGTTAATATGACACAGGACCTGAAGAATCTTTTCCTCCCACAAGGGAGTAATCATCCTCCCCCATAAGGGAACCATCTCCTCCCCATAAGGGAGCCATCATCCTCCCCCATAAGGGAACCATCACCCCCGCCATAGGGAGTAATCATCCTCCCCCATAAGGGACCCATCCATCCTCCCCCATAAGGGAGCCATCATCCTCCCCCATAGGGAGCCATCATCCTCCCCATAAGGGACCCATCATCCTCCCCCATAAGGGAACCATCATCCTCCCCATAGGAGTATCATCCTCCCCCATAAGGAAATCATCCCTCCCCCATAAGGGACCATCATCCTCCCCGGGCATAAGGGAGCCATCATCCTCCCCATAAGGGACCCATCATCCTCCCCATAAGGGAACGCATCATCCTCCCCATAAGGGAACCATCATCCTCACCCCATAAGGGAATCCATCATCCTCCCCATAAAGGGAGCCATCATCCTCCCCCATAAGGGAACCATCATCCTCCCCATAGGGAACCATCATCCTCCCCATAAGGTGTTGTGGTGTGACGTGCC
>NW_019942996.1:400127-421529 GCF_002910315.2 Salvelinus sp. IW2-2015 | reverse complement strand
CTAGTGCAGTAACTAGGGAATAGGGTCCCATAGGGCTTTGGTCAAAACTAGTGCACTAACAAGGGAATAGGGTGCCATTTGGGACACCATACCTTTCCAGTATTTAAATATCCTCTTCCTTCCTAATCCTTCTTTCTTCATTAGCGTAATGTCCCTCTGACCCCAGTGTCAGCCTGCGTACCCTGAAGAGTCGGGGGGGGGGGGGGAATCATTAGGCGTCAAGGAGACAGAAGTTCAGCAACACTTGGAGATGACAGGCCATTCATCATGTCCAAGTATCCTTTACACCGCATGCGCTGGACTCATTAGATTAGAACATATAGATACTTTTGATGTTGGGGGATGTGTTGTCTGGGTGAGGAAGAATGGGATGGAGAAGTAATTTGAGGGTTCATATTGCCATTGTTTTGGTCAAGGGATATTTGGTAATAGTTTGCGTATTGTGTGTGTGTGTGTGTCTGTGTGACCCTTGACTTTCTTTGATCCTCCTCATGCTCCTTATAAAATGGAGGTGAATTTCCTCCTGTCCTCCTCCGTTCTGATCTACAACGATGGCAGCAGAGAGGAAACTTAATGAACAGCAGGTCAGAGATAAATAACAACATTAAAATGTCATTTAAATGTTGCCGCACCCTGCTGGCCAACATAGTACATCTGGTGTAGAAAGTTCCCCCTGAACTGTACACTTTGAACAACATAGCTCCAGTCCCTCTTTTATAGTGAAATAATGAAAAAGTTTCCCATGGATAAATAAGCCTGGTTCAAGACCAGACGTCTACTGAGGAACAGACGGTTACACGCACCACAGATTCATTACAACACAGTGTTAGTGAAGTTAGTGACCAAAGTTACTAATGTGTGAGTCCTGCTCTTCAAAACCATTACCAAAGATACTAATGTGTGAATCCTGCTCTTCCATTACCAAAGATACTAATGTGTGAATCCTGTTCTTCCATTACCAAAGATACTAATGMGTGAATCCTACTCTTCCATTACCAAACATACTAATGTGTGAATCCTGCTCTTCCGTTACCAAAGTTACTAATGTGTGAATCCTGCTCTACCATTACCAAACATACTAATGTGTGAATCCTACTCTTCCATTACCAAACATACTAATGTGTGAGATACTAATGTGTGAAATCCCTGCTCTTTCCGTTACCAAAGTTACTAATGTGTGAATCCTGCTCTTCCGTTACCAAAGTTCCTAATGTGTGTGAATCCTGCTCTTCCGTTACCAAGTTACTAATGTGTGAATCCTGCTCTTCCGTTACCAAAGATACTAATGTGTGAATCCTGCTCTTCCTTACCTAAACATACTAATGTGTGAATCCTGCTCTTCATTACCAAAGTTACTAATGTGTGAATCCTGCTCTTCGGTTACCAAAGATATACAATGTGTGAATCCTGCTCTTCCGTTACCAAAGATACTAATGTGTGAATCCTGCTCTTCCATTACCAAAGTTACTAATGTGTGAATCCTGCTCTTCCGTTACCAAAGTTAACTAATGTGTGAATCCTGCTCTTCCGTTACCAAAGTTACTAATGTGTGAATCCTGCTCTTTCCGTTACCAAAGATACTAATGTGTAGATCCTGCTCTTCCATTACCAAACATACTAATGTGTGAATCCTGCTTTCCATTACCAAAGTACTAATGTGTGAATCCTGCTCTTCCATTACCAAAGATACTAATGTGTGAATCCTGCTCTTCCGTTACCAAAGATACTAATGTGTGATCCTGCTCTTCCATTACCAAAGATACTAATGTGTGAATCCTGCTCTTCCGTTACCAAAGAACTAATGTGTGAATCCTGCTCTTCCGTTAACCAAAGATACTAATGTGTGAATCCTGCTCTTCCGTTACCAAAGATACTATTGTGTGAATCCTGCTCTTCCGTTACCAAAGTTACTATGTGTGAATCCTGCTCTTCCGTTACCAAAGATACTAATGTGTGAATCCTGCTCTCCGTTACCAAAGATACTAATGTGTGAATCCTGCTCTTCGTTACCAAAGTTACTAATGTGTGAATCCTGCTCTTCCGTTACCAAAGATACTAATGTGTGAATCCTGCTCTTCCCGTTACCAAAGATACTACATGTTGTGAATCCTGCTCTTCCATTACCAAAGTTACTAATGTGTGAATCCTGCTCTTCCGTTAACAAAGTTACTAATGTGTGAATCCTGCTCTTCCGTTACCAAAGTTACTAATGTGTGAATCCTGCTCTTCCGTTACCAAAGTTACTAATGTGTGAATCTGCTCTTCCGTTACCAAAGATACCAATGTGTGACTCCTGCTCTTCCGTTAGCCCGAATCCTGCTCTTCCGTTACCAAAGTTACTAATGTGTGAATCCTGCTTTCCGTAAACATTACCAAAGATACTAATGTGTGAATCCTGCTTTCCGTAAACATTACCACAGCAAACTGTGGTAATGTTATTCATCTCTAATTTAACTGTGATGTCATGCAATTTAAGATTCTTGCACATGCACACAAACACCTCCTGTGGGCACGGTGCTCATTAAGGCCAGTGTGTTGGCCCCTGTGGTGTTTACATCTCTCTCTCTCTCTCTCTCTCTCTCTGTACAGAAAAAATGTACAGAAAACATTTCACTGATCAAGGTTTTGTGTTATTAGCTATGCAGTGTGTTTTTAACAATATGCAACTTGTTATACTACAAATAGTAGGGGAAGATAAGATCAGTAATCAGATAAATATTGGTGGTATTTACAATGTTGTTTGTGCTCTACTGGTTGCCCTGTTTGCATGGCAATGGGTCACAAATCTTGCTGCAATTATTGCACATTGTGGTAGTTTGCTTAACAGTTATGGGAGTTTATCCCTGTTTGATTTGTTTTTAAATTCTTTTAATTACATTTCGTTTTTTTTTTTTATTAGCTCAATGCACACATTGCTCTGCAGTTTCTCTAGAGATACATCAGATCCAGCCTGTACTGTGCGATGTAGTAGGGAGTTGTAGTTTCTCTAGAGATACATCAGATCTGGCCTGTACTGTGCGATGTAGTAGGGAGTTGTAGTTTCTCTAGAGATACATCAGATCCAGCCTGTACTGTGCGATGTAGTAGGGAGTTGTAGTTTCTCTAGAGATACATCAGATCCAGCCTGTACTGTGCGATGTAGTAGGGAGTTGTAGTTTCCAACTGACCGAGTTTGGGAAACCCTGATACAGAGAGCAGCTGTTGCTTTGCGAGGTATCTCTACCTGGAAAAAAATGATCTAAGTGATTGATAGTTGGTATTCAGCAGTCATAAAAGTATGCCTTATTTACTATGAAGAAATACTAAAATAGTGATTTTGTCAGATAGCAGCTCTATAGAGATGAGATGATGACTTGGAAGGAAATAATAAAGTCATAAAATAAAACAAATGTGATATACACAACAACTGAAATATTTTAGTAAAGTAATGTGAATAAATAATGGTTAATAAGTGATGAGCAGTAATGGGCAGTCACTACCATCATGGGACTTGTATTAATTGTTTTAGTCTGGGTTGTTACAGGATTCAACCCACATAATGAATAATGCATTTAACGTTTTAAAAAATTATCGAAACCGAAATAGATTAAATAAATTTTAATAATCAAACCTAAACCAAACTCAAAAAGCTCTAATCACTCAGCACTAGTGAATACTACCTCTCCCCTCCCCTCCCCTCCGATTACAGCCTTGCGTCTTCTTGAGTATGACACTACAAGCTTGGCACACCTGTATTTGGGGAGTTTCTCCCATTCTTCTTTGCAGATCTTCTCAAGCTCTGTCAGGTTGGATGGGGAGCGTCGCTGAACAGCTATTTTCAGGTCTCTCTAGAGATGTTCGAGCGGGTTCAAGTCCGGGCTCTGGCTGGGCCACTCAAGGACATTTATAGACTTGGCTGTGTGCTTAGGTGTCGTTGTCCTGTTGGAAGGTGAACCTTCGCCACAGTCTGAGGTCCTGAGCGCTCTGGAGCATGTTTTCATGAAGGATCTCTCTCTACTTTGCTCCGCTCATCTTTCCCTCGATCCTGACTAGTCCTCCAGTCCCTGCCGCTGAAACACATCTCCACAGCATGATGCTGCCACCACCGTGCTTCACTGTAGGAATGGTGCCAGGTTTCATCCAAACGTGACACTTGGCATTCAGGCCACATAGTTTAATCTTGGTTCCATCAGACCAGAGAATCTTGTTTCTCATGGTCTGAGATTCCTTTAGGTGCCTTTAGGCCAACTTCAAGCGGGTTGTCATGTGCCTTTTACTGAGGAGTGGCTTCCGTCTGGCCACTCTACCATAAAGGCCTGATTGGTGGAGTGCTGCAGAGATGGTTGTCCTTCTGGAAGGTTCTCTCATCTCCACAGAGGAACTCTAGAGCTCTGTCAGAGTGACCATCGGGTTCTTGGTCACCTCTCTGACCAAGGCCCTCCTCCGCTGATTGCTCAGTTTGGCCAAGTGACCAGCTCTAGGAAGAGTCTTGGTGGTTCCAAACGTCTTCCATTTAAGAATGATGGAGGCCACTSTGTTCTTGGGGACCTTCAATGCTGCAGACATTTTTTGGTACCCTTCCCCAGATCTGTGCCTCAACACAATCCTGTCTCTGAGCTCTATGGACAATTCCTTCAACCTCATGGCTTGGTTTTTGCTTTGACATGCACTGTCAGCTGTGGGACCTTATATAGACAAGTATTTACCTTTCCATATCATGTCCAATCAATTGAATTTACCACAGGTGGACTCCAAGTTGTAGAAACATTCAAAGATGATCTATGGAAACAGGATGCACCCGAGCTATATTTTGAGTCTCATAGCAAAAAGTCTGAATACTTACATAAATAAGGTATTCTTGTTCAACTTTTTTTGCTTTGTCATTAAAAAAGGGAAGGGGTCTGAATTATTTCCGAATGCGCTGTATATGAGAATATGCATAAAAGTAATTTACTCTTTAGTCATTTAGCAGACGCTCTTATCCAGTGCAATTTACATTAGTGAGTGCATCCATTTTCATACTTCTTTAAAAATCAGAGGAACTTTGACACATGCTTTTTTCTTTTAAGTTCAACGTGTTTCTGCAAGAAGCAACAACTGGCAAAATAATTTCAGTAACAAAGTCAACAAAAGGGAATTTTCATTACTTTTCAACCTCATTTTTTCCCTCTAGCAGCTCACCAACATCAACATATTGTCAGGTTCTAGGTGTAGCTGGTGCAGAGGCGTCAGGCACAGGACAGCAGAGATAAGTAACACAATGAACTTTACTCAAAATTTCCAAATACATGAAGTAATACCAAGCCCACAAACAATGGACCGAACTTACAATAAAACTATCACTCACAAAAACCATGGGGAAAACAGAGGGTTAAATAATGAACACGTAATTGGCGAATTGAAACCAGGTGTGTAAAACAAAGACAAAACAAATGGAAAATGAAAAGTGGATCGGCGATGGCTAGAAGGCCGGTGACGTTGACTGCCGAAAGCCGCCCGAACAAGAAGAGGGACCGACTTCGAAGTCGTGACACATATGTGAAAAGGTCATGTTTTATAAAGAAAATATGTGTTTTTAATTAAACTGGAAATTGATGTTACAATAATGTTCATCATGTCATTTTAAACAAATATGTGTAGGCAAAGTCAGGCCCAATACCAAGTCACCAGCATACTGCTGCTCCCTCTCTCCGGTGCTCGACGTTGCCGTTATACCAACCACCAGTCCTGGCAACAATCATTGCGCACACCTGCTCCCCATCGTTAAGCACACCTGCTCCCCATCGTTAAGCACACCTGCTCCCCATCGTTAAGCACACCTGCTCCCCATCGTTAAGTTACCACACCTGCTCCGCCATCTTAAGCATCACCTGCGCCCCATCGTTAAGCACACCTGCTCCCCATCGTTAAGCACACCTAGACTTCAGCTGAATGTACTGTAGCTCCTCCCCCCATACGTAGCTCCTCCAACATGGCATAGCTCCACCTCCCCCACCATAGCCCCTCCCTGCACCCCATAGCTCCTCCCCCCATACGTAGCTCCTCCAACATGGCATAGCTCCACCTCTCCTACCATAACCCCTCCCCACACCCCATAGCTCCTCCCCCCTGCCATAGTAGTAGTAGTGGCACCTCTAGCCCACCCACCATAGCTTCCAGGTAGTTTACTGGTATGAGAAAAAAAAAGATGAGTCTGCAAAGATGTCACATAAAGAATACTTTTTTATTTTACTGCAACAGGATATCATACATACACATTTTCGTCTTAACAGGCTTCTTCTGCGTGTAGGGTCAAATATTTTCTTAAATGGAAACAGCTCCCTGGTATGAGATCTCTGCCCTCTATCCCACAGGTCATAGCTCCTGAGTACCCCCCACTCTTCACCTCATGCTGTAACTCGGAGCCATAGTGAGACAGAGGACACGACTGAGCCACAGGTAGACAGCTGGCAGGTTGGAGCCACAGGGAGCTAATTAGCAGGTCAGAGCCACAGGGAGCCAATTAGCAGGTCAGAGCCACAGGGGGACAGCTGGTAGATCAGAGTCACAGGGAGTCAGTTTGCAGGACGGAGCCACAGGGAGACAGTTAGCAGGACGGAGCCACAGGGAGACAGTTAGCAGGACGGAGCCACAGGGAGACAGTTAGCAGGACGGAGACACAGGGAGCACAAATTAACAAAGGTCAAGAGCCACAGGGAGCCAATTAGCAGATCAGAGCCGCAGGGAGTCCAGTTTGCGGACGGAGACACAGTGAGAAAGTTAGCAGGACGGAGACACAGGGAGACAGCTGGTAGATCAGAGTCACGGGAGACAGTTAGCAGGTTGGAGCACAGGGAGTCAGTTAGCAGGACGGGAACACAGGGAGCCAATTAGCAGGTCAGAGCCACAGGAGCCAATTAGCAGGTCAGAGCCACAGGGAGCAATAAGCAGGTCAGAGCCACAGGGAGACAGCTGGTAGATCAGAGTCACAGGGAGACAGTTAGCAGGTAGGAGCCACAGGGAGAAAGTTAGCAGGACGGAGACACAGGGAGACAATTTAGCAGGTTGGAACCACAGGGAGGCAGTTAGCAGGAGGCGGAGACACAGGGAGACAGGTTGGCGCCACAGGGAGACAGTTAGCGGTTGGAGCCACAGGGAGACAGTTAGCAGGTTGGAGCACAGGGAGCGTTAGCAGGTTGGAGCACAGGGAGGCAGTTAGCAGGTTGGAGCCACAGGGAGACAGTTAGAGGTTGGAGCACAGGGAGACAGTTAGCAGGTTGGCACAGGGAGGCAGTTAGCAGGTTGGAGACACAGGGAGTCAGTTGGTAAGTCAGAGTCACAGGGAGCCAGTTTGCAGGACGGAGCCACAGTGAGACAGCTGGTAGATCAGAGTCACAGGGAGACAGTTAGCAGGACGGAGACACAGGGAGACACTTAGCAGGTCAGAACCACAGGAGCCAATTAGCAGGTCAAGGCCACAGGGAGACAGCTGGTAGATCAGAGTCACAGGGAGACAGTTAGCAGGACGGAGACACAGGGAGACACTTAGCAGGTCAGAGCCACAGGGAGTCAGTTAGCAGGTTGGAGCCACAGGGAGAAAGTTAGCAGGACGGAGACACAGGGAGACAGTTAGCAGGTTGGAGCCACAGGAAGGCAGTTAGCAGGTTGGAGCACAGGGAGCAGTTAGCAGGTTGGACACAGGGAGGCAGGTTGGCAGGTTGGAGCCACAGGGAGACAGCTGGTAGATCAGAGTCACAGGGAGTCAGTTAGCAGGTTGGAGCCAAAGGGAGAAAGTTAGCAGGACGGAGACACAGGGAGACACTTACAGGTCAGAGCCACAGGGAGCCAATTAGCAGGTCAGAGCCACAGGGAGACAGCTGGTAGATCAGAGTCACAGGGAGTCAGTTAGCAGGTTGGAGCCACAGGGAGAAAGTTAGCAGGACGGAGACACAGGGAGACAGTTAGCAGGTCAGAGCCACAGGGAGGCAGTTAGCAGGACGGAGCCACAGGGAGACAGCTGGTAGATCAGAGTCACAGGGAGTCAGTTAGCAGGTTGGAGCCACAGGAAGACACTTAGCAGGTCAGAGCCACAGGGAGGCAGCTGGTAGATCAGAGCCACAGGGAGACAGGTTGGCGCCACAGGGAGACAGTTAGCAGGTTGGAGCCACAGGGAGACAGCTGGTAGATCAGAGCCACAGGGAGACAGGTTGGCGCCACAGGGAGACAGTTAGCAGGTTGGAGCCACAGGGAGACAGTTAGCAGGTTGGAGCCACAGGGAGACAGTTAGCAGGTTGGAGACACAGGGAGACAGTTAGCAGGTTGGAGCCAAAGGGAGACATTTAGCAGGTTGGAGCCACAGGGAGTCAGTTAGCAGGTTGGAGCCACAGGAGTCAGTTAGCAGGTTGGAGTCACAGGGAGACAGTTAGCAGTTTGGAGCCACAGGGAGACAGTTAGCAGGTTGGAGCCACAGGGAGACAGTTAGCAGGTTGGAGCCACAGGGAGACAGTTAGCAGGTTGGAGCCACAGGGAGTCAGTTAGCAGGTTGGAGCCACAGGGAGTCAGTTAGCAGGTTGGAGACACAGGGAGACAGTTAGCAGGTTGGAGCCACAGGGAGACAGTTAGCAGGACGGAGACACAGGGAGACAGTTAGCAGGTTGGAGCCACGGGAGAACTTAGCAGGTTGGAGCCACAGGGAGACAGTTAGCAGGACGGAGACACAGGGAGACAGTTAGCAGGTTGGAGCCACAGGGAGGCAGTTAGCAGGACGGAGACACAGGGAGACAGTTAGCAGGTTGGAGCCACAGGGAGACAGTTAGCAGGTGGAGCACAGGGAGACAGTTAGCAGGTTGGAGCCACAGAGTCAGTTAGCAGGTTGGAGACACAGGGAGACAGTTAGCAGGTTGGAGCCACAGGGAGAAAGTTAGCAGGTCAGAGCACAGGGAGACAAGGGAGCAGGTTGGAGCCACAGGGAGACAGTTAGCAGGTTGGAGCCACAGGGAGACAGTTAGCAGGTTGGCGCCACAAGTAGACAGTTAGCGGTTGGAGCCACAGGGAGACAGTTAGCAGGTCAGAGCCACAGGGAGACAGCTGTAGATCAGAGTCACAGGGAGACAGTTGCAGGTTGGAGACACAGGGAGACAGTTAGCAGGTTGGACCACAGGGAGACAGTTAGCAGGTTGGAGCCACAGGGAGACAGTTAGCAGGTTGGAGCCACAGGAGTCAGTTAGCAGGTCGGAGCCACAGGGAGAAAGTTAGCAGGTCAGAGCCACAGGGAGACAGTTAGCAGTTGGAGCCACAGGGAGACAGTTAGCAGGTTGGAGCCACAGGGAGACAGTTAGCAGGTTGGCGCCACAGGTAGACAGTTAGCAGGTTGGAGCCACAGGAGAAAGTTAGCAGGTCAGAGCCACAGGGAGACAGCTGGTAGATCAGAGTCACAGGGAGACAGTTAGCAGGTTGGAGCCACAGGGAGTCAGTTGCAGGTTGGAGCCACAGGGAGTCAGTTAGCAGGTTGGAGCCACAGGGAGTCAGTTAGCAGGTTGGAGCACAGGGAGACAGTTAGCAGGTTGGAGCCACAGGGAGACAGTTAGCAGGACGGAGACACAGGGAGACAGTTAGCAGGTTGGAGCCACAGGGAGACAGTTAGCAGGTTGGAGCCACAGGGAGACAGTTAGCAGGACGGAGACACAGGGAGACAGTTAGCAGGTTGGAGCCACAGGGAGGCAGTTAGCAGGTTGGAGACACAGGGAGACAGTTAGCAGGTTGGAGCCACAGGGAGACAGTTAGCAGGTTGGAGCCACAGGGAGAAATTAGCAGGTCAGAGCCACAGGGAGACAGTTAGCAGGTTGGAGCCAAAGGGAGTCAGTTAGCAGGTTGGAGCCACAGGGAGTCAGTTAGCAGGTTGGAGCCACAGGGAGACAGTTAGCAGGACGGAGACACAGGGAGACAGTTAGCAGGTTGGAGCCACAGGGAGTCAGTTAGCAGGTTGGAGCACAGGGAGTCAGTTAGCAGGTTGGAGCCACAGGAGACAATTAGCAGGTCAGAGCCACAGGGAGGCGTTAGCAGGTTGGAGCCAAGGGAGACATTAGCAGGTTGGAGCCACAGGGAGTCAGTTAGCAGGTTGGAGCCACAGGGAGACAGTTAGCAGGTTGGAGCCCAGGGAGACAGTTAGCAGGACGGAGACACAGGGAGACAGTTAGCAGGACGGAGACACAGGGAGACAGTTAGCAGGACGGAGACAGGCAGGGCAGAGCAGCAGGAGGAGTTGGAGCCACAGGGAGCAGTTAGCAGGTTGGAGACACAGGGAGACGTTAGCAGGTTGGAGACACAGGGAGACAGTTAGCAGGTTGGAGCCACAGGGAGACAGTTAGCAGGTTGGAGACACAGGGAGAGCTGGCGGATTGGAGGAGCCCATGAAGAATTACATTAATATTTATCTCAGCATCTGGAGTAATTTCCTTCACTGACTTGAAGATACCGCTCCTCCACTCCTCCGCTCCTCCACCCCCTCCACTTATCAACATTCCACCCCTCCGCTCTCCACCCCTCCACTTATCCACACTCATTCCACCCTCCGCTTCTCCACCCCTCAAACTTCTCCTCACATCATCCCTCCGCTCCTCCTTCTCTCTCGCGTCTCCCTCCACCCTCGGCTCCTCCGCTCTCCACTCCTCCCATCCCTGCGTCTCCACCCACCCCCACCCCCTCCACTTCTCCCACCCCATCAGCTCTTCCACCCTCCACTCCCCACCCTCCACCCCCATCCATCTGTCTGCCACCATCCAGTCCTGCACCGCTCGCATCCTCCACACCCTTGCCACCTCCCTACCCCTCACTTGCTCCACCCCTCTGCACCACTCGACACCCCTCTGAAAAGGAGATTGCTTTGACTTGACATACAGAAGCACTGTTCCCATCTTTCTTCCAAATTCTCTCCATCTCCTCCTCCCCTCTCTCCTTTGCTCCATCTCCTCCTCCCCTCTCTCCTTTGCTCCATCTCCTCCTCCCCCTCTCTCCTTTGCTCCAGATTCCTCCCACATCTTGTTCTTTTCAATCACTTTTTTCTCATATTCTTTTCTCTAGGCTCAATGAAAGCCTAGAGAGAGAGAGAGAGAGAGAAGACAATAGAGCAATGAAATTCAACTCTCTATTGCAATATAAGCACTACATCACAACAATGGATGTTTGTTTTCCCTTCTCTCCCATTACATTGTGAGTAGAAGAGTGCAATGGTTGATAAGAAGACAATAACAATTATTATTTTATCACGTACATTTGCAATCCAATCACCTTTCATGGTAAAGAGTGTCTGTCTAACGTAACAATAGAAAAAGCCTAGCTGACGGTCTATCAGACTACAACAGCACAGGCAGTAGTGTTTTTCACCTGGAAGTTAATGCAAATAAAATAACATTTTATTGGTCACATACGCYTATTTAGCAGATGTTATTGCGGGTGTAGTGAAATGCTGTCCCTCTGACAGTTAATACAACTGTCAGAGGGAGATAACTACAGGCTGACAGACCGTAAGAGAAGGTGCTTAACAAGGAGGAGAAAAAAATAAAGTCTTGGGAGAAAGAGAGGGAGGTGAAGCGGGCATGGATGGAGAAATATGGAGAGAGAAAATGAGGGAAGAAGCATCATAGAAAGAGAGCTGGACCATTAAACGAGTGAGTGGGCAGGAGAACGAGAGAGGGAACGGAGAGGGAACGGAGAGATCCCGGAGAACGCGAAAGGGTGCAGGCATGTTAATACCCGAGCATGCAGGTCCAGGTTATGGTGGGTTGTTTTTAATCCCATTTCCTGATGTCATTAGCGGGGTCTGTGATTCGCCATCGATCACTGGTTGTCACTGGGATGTGAGGCAGCTAGCATGCTGAGTGTGCAGCCGAGCCCAGACGCCACACCACACGGAGTCTCTAATGGAATGATTCACTCAGGCAGGGGGAGGGTTAGGGGGCAGTGGGGCATAGAGAGAGGGGTAAAGTGAGCGTTTGGGGGTGTGTGAGACAGTGAGCGAGAGGAGAGAGTGAGGGAGAGAGAGAGAAAGCGCGAGGGAGAGAGAGAGTGAGAGAGAGAGAGAGCGAGGAGAGAGCAAGGGAGAGAGAGAGAGAGCGAGTGAGAGAGAAAGAGAGAGTGAGAGTGAGAGAGAGAGAGAGAGAGCGAGCGAGGAGAGAGCAAGGGAGAGAGAGAGAGAGAGAGAGAGTGAGAGCGAGCGAGCGAGCGAGGAGAGAGCGAGAGAGCGAGAGCGAGAGAGGAGAAAGCAAGGGAGAGAGGGATAGAGAAATTCATGAGTGTGCTGCCAAGGCCTCAGTAAACACCACAGGGGCCAACACACTGGCCTTAATGGGTAGTGGGGCATGTGTTTGGGGGTATGTGTGAGAGGGAGAGTGAGTGAGGGGAAGAGAGGAGAGAAGGGGGAAGGAATGAGAGAAATAGAGAGAGAGGGTAGTAGCACTATTAAAGCTATAAAAATAAAAACAAGTCTGCAAACAAGCACACACACCAGCCACYATGTCTTCACCACGTTGGTAATAAGACATGATTTATTTGTTCGACCAAATGGGAAAACGGCTGTGTGAGCATTTTAAATATGATCAGGATCAAATGAGCTGGATCAAAAACGTTAGCTAGGTAGTCCAACATTCTCCCCGACATACGACCATCCCAGTGGCAGGGGGAACGGATGGTGATCCTGCTGTCAGCCAGCCACATCCCAAGCAGTTGCACTTGATACATAACTGAAAGCAAAATCACATCCCTTAGACGTCTTTTCCAGACATCGACGTCAGGCGCATTAAAGGTGCTGAACGAAAGGTGAAAAGACGTATTTTCCAGACGTTGAAAACAAAATTCTCATTGATGACCGAGCTAGCCAGTTTCAATTATTAAATGGTTTATATGGAACTATATTAAATATCCTATGTYTAGATTAATCATTAATACCTAAAACATCTAAARTGGAACAACCATTTTGGTAACGGGTGCAATAAATCCAAGTGACATATTGGAGTAGTTTAGAAACTGTTTGTAATATATATTTGAGAAGCATAAGATTAATTAATGAATCAAATAAATCAATGTACATGCACAAACATAGATATTGATTTTTTWTWWTWTTTTTTTACCTGCAATAGTGCATGCTGGGAAATATGCTAATGATGGGCATGGTTTTGGTTCAAAGTGATGCGTATGAGTTTTAGGGGAAAACTAGTCCCTCAAAATAAAGCCTTATGAAATATGTATGGTATTTTTGCTAATTTTATATTTTTTTACATAATAACATTCACTTAGGATCTCACTTGGTGAAGTCCAGAGGACTGAAAATGAACGAATGCAACAATCATGTTTCTGCCCTTAACAAATAGCTTCATGGGTAGTAACGCTACTATTTACTCGAAAGGCAAGGGCACTCTGGGAAATATTTGAATAAGATTTCACACTAAGCAGTACGTTAATTTAAAACTGCTCTGGTGTCTATATGGGTCCACAGACTCAACACTTTCCGTGTTGATTTAACACTGTCAGGGTTCATTTATTTGTTTTTAACAGTGGAGAATTCACTGCCAATTTTAAAGATTTAACACTGTCAGTGTTATTTTTTATTTATATTTTACACTAGATAATTTGCTGCGCAGTCGCAACTTATTTATACTTATCTGTACACAGTATCATTGGTTGATTGGTTTGACTTGTTAATCTCCACCTGGGGCCTGTCCAGGAGAATGCACATTTACAGAATGTTCTAATAGAAATATATTGTGGAGATCAAATAAGACTGTGATCAAATTGTCAGAAAAGTGTTTTTTATGTTACTTCAACAGATTTTCAAGAATTTTCCTGAAATGTTTTGTGCTGTCAGATGTATTGAAATATTATAGGACAGTGTGTATGCTCCATTCATAATATTTCTATCTTCAACATGCAGTTCCAGATACAGCCCTGCCATTAGTTGAAGGCAGGAAATCCAAGAGCTTCTGAAAAGTAGTAACTTCCTGAGATCTGTATTCAAATAGTTTTAATAAGTAGTCATCTTCAAATACCTTCAAATATGAATCGTTTTTCTGAGAGTTATTAGAAGAAAAAAAATCTGAGACCTGACTATCAAAGGAAATAGTTGCCTTTAGTTGATTCTCTATATTCGACTACTTCGAGTAATTGAACATTTGGTATTTTCAAATAAAATACAAAATACAAAAATGTTCTGCCCAAGACTATCGCGCAGTCATATTCAAGTACTGATTGGTCAATAAACTTATTTGACATGTCAAATAGTGTTATTTGATGCGTCCAATAAGGAGACGGACTACAACCTGTACGGCGTTACATAGTGGACAGGCTTCCCAGTTGCTTCTCTTGTTCCAGACCTTCATTTGCTGCTTGTCAGCTACTGATATCCTATTATAATTCACCAGCATAGTGACAGCAGGACATTCCGTGTCTGACTGGTAGATCTAATACCCCATAGGAACGCCCTCTCAGACATTATATAGACTATACTCAGGGCTGCCCAATTCTGGTCCTGGAGGGCCAAAGCACTTTCTTTTGTTTCTACCTGGTAGTTAAATATGCACTCCAGGATCTTAATCACAACACATTCATATCATATAGAATTGTTATCATGAAATATAATACGAATTGCATTTAAAAATATATATATAAATATATTATTGTTGCAGTACATAACATATCACACAAACTTGATGACGTAGTACACAATTTGATGACGTAGTACACAATTTGATGACGTAGCACACAATAAACGGGGAACAGGTTTGGCTCGTGAGCACCACTATCAAAACTACTGGCTGAAACTATACAAATGTTTGAGAGTTTTTAATAAGTCCGTTATTAGAAAGCAGAAGACCTGGGCTAGAGGCTGGTCAGTTATACATCCCAATAATCCTTGTCAACACATCTCCGGAGCTGACTGTGAGTGTGTGTGTGTGTGTCTGTGTGTGTGTGTGTCTGTGTGTGTGTGTGTACTTGTTTGTTTTACTATACTTCTGAAGACCAGAAGTAATCATCAGAATAGTAAACCGAGGATAATTCAGACACGTGAGGACATTTGGCCGGTACTAAAAAGGAAAAAGGATAATTTCGGGGTTAGGTTTAGGGGTAGGGGTTAGGTTTAGGGTTAGAAACTGGGTTAGGGTTAGAATTAGGGTTTGGTATTTTGGTATTTTATTAGGATCCCCATTAGCTGTTGCAAAAGCAGCAGCTACTCTTCCTGGGGTTCACACAAAACATGAAACATAATACAGAATGACATAATACAGAACATCAATAGAAAATAGATCAAGGACAGAATTACATAAAAAACATTTTTTTTTACACGTAGCCTACATATCAATGTATTCACACAAACTATCCAGGTCAAATAAGGTGCCACGAGGTGTTGCTGTATCTGTTATTTGAAACCAGGTTTGCTGTTTATTTGAGCAATATGAGATGTTACGGCGTTCCATGCAATAATGGCTCTATATAATACTGTACGCTTTCTTGAATTTGTTCTGTATTTGGAGACTATGAAAAGACCCCTGGTGGCGTGTCTGGTGGGGTAACTGTGTGTCAGAGCTGTGTGTAAGTTGACTATGTAAACAATTTGTGATTTTCAACACATTAATGTTTCTTATGAAAAGAAGGCGTGATGCAGTCAGTCTCTCCTCAACTCTTAACCAACAGAGACTGGCATGCATAGTATTTATATCAGCCCTCTGATTACAATGAAGAGCAAGACTTCCCGTTCTGTTCTGGGCCAGCTGCAGGTTAACTAGGTGTTTCCTTGCAGCACGCGACAACAAAACTGGACAATAATCAAGATAAGATAAAACTAGAGCCTGCAGAACTTGCTTTTTGGAGAGTGGTGTCAAAAAAGCAGAGCATTTCTTTATTCCTGACAGACCTCTCCCCATCTTTACAACCATTGAATCTATATATGTTTTGACCATGACAGTTTACAATCTATGGTAACACCAAGTAATTTAGTCTCCTCAACTTATTCAACAGCCACAAGAACTTAATTAAAACTTCTCTAGGATAGGGGGCAGCATTTTCATTGCCCAATTTCAACTTCCTTCTACTCACCTCCAGAATATAAGATATGCATATTATTAGTGGATTTGGATAGAAAACACTCTGAAGTATCGAAAACTGTTTGAATCATGTCTGTGAGTATCACAGAACTTATGTAGCAGGCAAAACCCCGAGGACTAACCATTCAGATGTTTTTTTTTTTGAGGTCACCGTCTGTTCAATGAGATTTCATTGGGATACTAGATTTCTAATCATCTTGTTTGCAGTTCCTACCGCTTCCACTGGATGTCACCAGTCTTTGGAAATAGGTTGAGGTTATTCCTTTGTGCAATGAAGAAGAACGGCCATCTGGAAACAGTGTAACGTTATGTGTACTGTTTGAGAGTTGCGCAAGACTAGAAAAGTAGCGTTAGTTTGTTGACCTCCTGTATTGAAAACAGATAGACCCGTCTTCAATTTGATCGATTATTAACATTTACAAATACCTTAAGTTGTATTACAAAACTAGTTTGAAATGTTTTGGCAAAGTTTAGAGGTAATTTCTTTGATATTTTGTAGTGACATTGCGCAAATTGGAAGCTGTTTTTTTCTGGATCAAACGCGCCAAATAAATGGACATTTTGGACATATATGGACGGAATTAATCGAACAAAAGGACCATTTGTGATGTTTATGGGACATATTGGAGTGCCAACAAAAGAAATTCGTCAAAGGTAAGGCATGATTTATATTTTATTTCTGCGTTTTGTGTCTTGCCTGCAGTGTTGAAATATGCTACTCTTTGTTTACTGTTGTGTTATCATCAGATAATAGCATCTTATGCTTTCGCCGAAAAGCCTTTTTGAAATCTGACATGTTGGCTGGATTCACAACGAGTGTAGCTTTAATTTGGTATCTTATATGTGTGATTTAATGAAAGTTTGATTTTATATCATTATTTTGAATTTGGCGCTCTACATTTTCCCTGGCTATTGGCCAAGTGGGACGCAAGCGTCCCGCCTATCCCAGAGAGGTTTTAAGGAATGATTTGTACCAAATAAAATGCTATTAGTTTTAGAGATGTTAAGGACCAGTTTATTACATGCCACCCATTCTAAAACAGACTGCAACTCTTTGGGGTTTCATTTGACTTCATTAGCTGGGGTTTCTGATACGTATACGGTAGAATCATCAGCATACATGGACACACAGGCTTTGTTTAATGCCAGTGGCAGGTCATTGGTAAACATAGAAAAGAGTAGAGGGTTAGTGCTGGTTACGCTGGCTGACAGCTCATCCAGGCAGCTGAGATTGGAGTTAGACGTACAGCCTCTACTCAGCCTCTCCACCCCTCTTGGCTGCCGATGGAGCCAACCTCCCTGGCTCCAGTGATATTAAATGATGATGTACGATGGTAGTGTTAGCCAGGCAGGCCCCATTGACACCTATACACTGCCTCTCTCTCCTTTTCTATCTCCCCTTCTCTCTCACTCTGTTTTCCCCCCCTCCCTATCAGTCCCACCCCTCTCTCTATCTCCACCACACCCACTCCCCTCTCTCTGTCAGTCCTCTAAGAAATGTCATGTTATTGATTGTGTCGTTAGTTCCTAGGCAGGGTTGCTACTTAGTGCCCTCCCATTATCTCCCATCTAAAACAGAAGCTGGCTGCTGGCAGGGGATAAACACACAAACACACTGACAGATGTATCTCTACGATGTGTCAACAGAGTTACGTTTGGTGCTTTTTAGGGAATATATATATATATATATTTTTTTTTTCTTTTTACAGATGCATCTGTAGGGAATAACAAAAATGGTGTAGGCCGAAACCAGATATATTTATTGTTATTTAAAGATTTTTTTTCTAAAGTAATATTTAGATATTTATGTTCTTTAAATAGAAATGAAAATAGAAATAGAAATTAAATAATAATATACAATTTAATAGAATGAACATGCTCTGTGTAGGCTACAGTGGGGTGGAATTGTGGAAATCAATTTCACCCCGTCGCAGCACAGTGATAAAAATGATTCCATTAACTCGTCTCAGTCCTTTCCATTGATCTGCCTGATGATTAATAGCTAAAGAGGCCTGTCACAACAGGAGTATAACTTGGCATGTCTTCTCCTCTCCGCCGCTGCTGGGCCTTCCAGTAATGAGCCTTTTGCTCTGCGCTCACAGCCAGCAGATTGCTTTGATGTTGTTATTTATCCTGCTTCCGTTGGCTTACCAGAATTCATACTTCTCTAGATACGTAGAGCTGGAAATTACAACGGTGTGCTGATGATAACAATAAGATGAATTAGGATAAGATCACAAGGAATAGGGCCTCTCGAGTGGCACAGCGGTTTAAGGCACTGCATCGCAGTGCTAGAGGCGTCACTACAGACCCGGGTTTGATCCTGAGCTGTGTCACAGCCGGCTGTGATCGGGAGCCCCATAGGACGGCGCACAATTGGTCCAGCGTCGTCCAGGTTAGGGGAGGGTTTAGCCGGGGGGGCTTCACTTGGCTCATTGCGCTCTAGCGACTCCTTGCGGCGGGCCGGGCACCTGCTGAACTCGATCGTCAGTTGAATGGTGTTTCCTCCGACATATTGGTGTGGCTGGTTTCCGGATTAAGCGGGCGGGTATTAAGAAGTGCGATTTGTTGGGTCGTGTTTCGGAGGACGCATGACTTGACCTCTGGCTCCCAAGCCCTTTGGGGAGTTGCAGCGATGAGACAAGATTGAAATTATGGAGAGAAAAAAAAGATCACAATGAATGAAAATCAACGTTGTACTGTGAGAGACCCTCATGTAAAACATCCAGAAATCCTGAGGATCCAATTTCCATCACAATGACAGCCCACTACGATATTATATGACCAGCCTACCCGTTGTGTGACAGGTCTCACCAACAAAGGTGATGTGGACAGGATGGGCGAGCACATAGTGATGAATATTTCATCTATACAGAAGGATGGATAAGATAATAGGACTGTAAAATCAATCAGAGGTCCTCAAGACGTCCAGTAATGACTGTGTTTATGTGTGTGTTTTTTTAAAACTGAATACTAATGTAGTCAGTGGCCTTTAACTCTCTCATCTGGAGTCTTACTGCTTCTCTCCTTTTCTCACTTCTATCGCCTGCTTAGTAACATCAATAATTTACTTGTCTCCTCCCCCTCTCTCTCTCCACTGGTTCACACTGTCTACTGTCCACTTACACAGAGAGAGAGAGAGAGAGAGTGTGTCAAACCGTCACACTTGGGCTGAGGATGTTATCCCATTAGTCACTTTACCCCAGGAAATATGGAGATGAGATTATATGAGAAGAGGACAATAGTTCTCAATTTCCTGTCCACCTCTGGATYAAAAATAGACCACAATATCCTGTGTCCAATTCTCTAACAGCGCAAAGGATGTAATGACATTTGAAGGGTCTACCCTTCGGATTCATACAATATTGACAACACTATACATCAAGTATTTCCATTTAGGAATGACATTATAGTTTGACATTACATCAAGTATTGACCATGTTTTATAACAGACTTACATGGGTTACTATAGTATCCTTAGGTGCTAGCTAACCAATTCAATTTAGTGGACAATGGGATTTTTTTGACAACCAAGTAATTCATTGGGGTTGATTTGGAGTTAGAATGGAATGAGATGGGGATGAAACTGTTTGAAACGGAAGCTAATTCCCTGGACCAATGGGAACATTRTTAAATAATTGGAAACCTCTTCCAATCAAGGGTAAAAGAGCCTTCAGAAAGTATTCACACCCCTTGACTTTTTCCACATTTTGTTGTGTTAAATCCTGAATTTAAAGTTGATTAAATTGAGACTTATTTTGTCTTAAGGTCTACACACAATAGCCCATAATGTCAATGTGGAATGAGTGAAAAAAAAATGTCAAGCTAAAATGTATTGAGTCAAGTATTCAACCCCTTTGTTATGGCAAGCCGAAATAAGTTTTCACAATTCCTGACATTTAATCCAAGTAAAATTTCCTGTCTTAGGTCAGGTAGGATCACCACTTTATTTTAAGAATGTGAAATGTTCAGAATAATAGTAGAGAGAATTATTTATTTCAGCTTTTATTTCTTTCATCACATTCACAGTGGGTCAGAAGTTTACATACACTCAATTAGCATTTGGTAGCATTGCCTTTAAATTGTTTAACTTGGGTCAAACGTCGCAGGGATTTGTCCATAGCTTCCCACAATAAGTTGGGTGAATTTTGGCCCATTCCTCCTGACAGAGCTGGTGTAACTGAGTCAGGTTTGTAGGCCTCCTTGCTGCCCTACTTTTTCAGTTCTGCCCACACATTTTCTATAAGATTGAGTCGGGCTTTGTGATGTCCAATCCAATACCTTGACTTTTGTTGTTCCTTAAGTCATTTTGCCACAACTTTGGAAGTATGCTTGGGGTCATTGTCCATTTGGAAGACCCATTTGCGACCAAGCTTTAACTTCCTGACTGATGTCTTGAGATGTTGCTTCAATATATCCACATCATTTTCCTACTCATGATGCCATCTATTTTGTGAAGTGACCCAGTCCCCTCTGCAGCAAAGCACTCCACAACATGATGCTTGCACCCCGTGCTTCACGGTTGGGATGGTGCTCTTCAGCTTGCAAGCCTCCCCCTTTTTCCTCCAAACATAACAATGGTCATTATGGCCAAACAGTTCTATTTTTGTTTCATCAGACAAGCGGACATTTCTCCAAAAGTGTGGATCTTTGTCCCCTGTGCACATTGCAAACCGGTAGTCAGGCTTTTTTATGGCATTTTTGGAGCGTGGCTTTCTTCTTGCTGAGCAGGAGGGACCTTTCAGGTTATGTCGATATTGGACTCGTTTTTACCTGTGGATATAGATACTATTTGTACCTGTTTCCTCCAATCTTCAAAGTCCTGTTGCTGTTGTTCTGGGTTTGATTTGCACTTTTCGCACCAAAGTACGTTCATCTCCTTAGGAAACAGAACTGTCTCCTTCTGAGCGGTTGGAGGCTGCGTGGTCCCATGGTGTTGTACTTGGCGTATTATTGTTGGTACAGATGAACGTGGTACTTTCAGGCTGTTGGAAATGGCTTCCATTGATGAAACAGACTTGTGGAGGGTCTATCCATTTTTTTTCTGAGGTCTTGCTGATTTCTTTAGATTTTCCCCATGATGTCAAGCAAAGAGGCACTGATTTGAAAGGTAAGCTTGAATGCATCCACAGGTAAACTTCCCAATTGACTCAATTATGTCAATTAGCCTATCAGAAGCTTCTAAAGCTGACGTAAATTTTCTGGATTTTTTAAAGGAACAGTCAACTTAGTGTATTTAAAACTTTTGACCACTGGAATTGTATACAGTGAAATAAAGTGAAATAATCTGTCTGTAAACATTGTTGGAAAATACTTGTGTCATGCAAGTAGATGTCCTAACCGACTTGCCAAG
>NW_019942996.1:380593-400102 GCF_002910315.2 Salvelinus sp. IW2-2015 | reverse complement strand
ACAACATTGCAAAACGTCACACATCTCTTGCAAAACCAAATACTTAATTCAAACATTTGAAACTCTCTCAAAATTGTGTTTTTTGCATCAAAAACTCTACACACCAACCATCAAATGATTAGCTCTTAACACTCCAACTACAAACGGGATGTGACAATGTAAAACGTTACTATCTTGTGTCTTTTGCATGTTCAGTGTGCAGTTGAGTACACGGCAGTTTGTCATAGCACTCACACGTACATGTACAGTGGGGAGAACAAGTATTTGATACACTGCCGATTTTGCAGTTTCCTACTTACAAAGCATGTAGAGGTCTGTCATTTTTATCATAGGTACACTTCAACTGTGAGAGACGGAATCTAAAACAAAAATCCAGAAAATCACATGTTATGATTTTTAAGTAATTAATTTGCATTTTATTGCATGACATAAGTATTTGATCACCTACCAACCAGTAAGAATTCCGGCTCTCACAGACCTGTTAGTTTTCTTTAAGAAGCCCTCCTGTTCTCCACTCATTACTGTATTAACTGCACCTGTTTGAACTCGTACCTGTATAAAAGACACCTGTCCACACACTCAATCAAACAGACTCCAACCTCTCCACAATGCCAAGACCAGAGAGCTGTGTAAGGACATCAGGGATAAAGTAGACCTGTACAAGGCTGGGATGGGCTACAGGACAATAGCCAAGCAGCTTGGTTGAGAAGGCAACAACTGTGGCACAATTATTAGAAAATGGAAGAAGTTCAAGATGACGGTCAATCACCCTCGGTGTTGGGGCTCCATGCAAGATCTCACCTCGTGGGGCACAAATGAATCATGAGGAATGTGAGGGATCAGCCCAGACTACACGGCAGGACCTGGTCAATGACCTGAAGAGAGCTGGGACCACAGTCTCAAAGAAAACCATTAGTAACACACTACGCCGTCATGGATTAAAATCCTGCAGTCGCACGCAAGGTCCCCCTGCTCAAGCCAGCGCATGTCCAGGCCCGTCTGAAGTTTGCCAATGACATCTGGATGATCCAGAGGAGGAATGGGAGAAGGTCATGTGGTCTGATGAGACAAAAATAGAGCTTTTTGCTCTAAACTCCACTCGCCGTGTTTGGAGGTAGAAGGATGAGTACAACCCCAAGAACACCATCCCAAACCGTGAAGCATGGAGATGGAAACATCATTCTTTGGGGATGCTTTTCTGCAAAGGGGACAGGACGAACTGCACCGTATTGAGGGAGGATGGATGGGGCCATGTATCGCGAGATCTTGACCAACACCTCCTTCCCTCAGTAAAGAGCATTGAAGATGGGTCGTGGCTGGGGGCTTCCAGCATGACAACGACCCGAAACACACAGCCAGGGCAACTAAGGAAGTGGCTCCGTAAGAAGCATCTCAAGGTCCTGGAGTGGCCTAGCCAGTCTCCAGACCTGAACCAATAGAAAATCTTTGGAGGAGCCGAAAGTCCGTATTGCCAGCGGACACCCCGAAACCTGAAGGATCTGGAGAAGGTCTGTATGGAGGAGTGGGCCAAAATCCCTGCTGCAGTGTGTGCAAACCTGGTCAAGAACTACAGGAAACGTATGATCTCTGTAATTGCAAACAAGGTTTCTGTACCAAATATTCAGTTCTGCTTTTTCTGATGTATCAAATACTTATGTCATGCAATAAAATGCAAATTAATTACTTAAAAATCATACAATGTGATTTCTGGATTTTTGTTTTAGATTCCTTCTCTCAACAGCTGAAGTGTACCTATGATAAAATTACAGACCTCTACAATGCTTTGTAAGTAGGAAAACCTGCAAATTGTCAGTGTATCAAATACTTGTTCTCCCCACTGTATATGCACAAATATGCAGTTAAAGTTGGAAGTTACATACACCTTAGCCAAATACGTTTAAACGAATTTTTTCACAATTCCTGACATTTAATCCAAGTAAAAATTTCCTGTTTTAGGTCAGTAGGATCACCACTTTATTTTAAGAATGTGAAATGTTAGAATAATAGTAGAGAGAATTTATTATTTTCAGCTTTTATTTCTTTCATCACATTCCCAGTGGGTCAGAAGTTTACATACACTCAATTAGCATTTGGTAGCATGCCTTTAAATTGTTTAACTTGGGTCAAAGTCGCAGGATTGTTCCACACAGCTTCCCACAATAAGTTGGGTGAATTTTGGCCCATTCCTCCTGACAGAGCTGGTGTAACTGAGTCAGGTTTGTAGGCCTCCTTGCTAACCCACTTTTTTCAGTTCTGCCCACACATTTCTATAAGATTGAGGTCAGGGCTTTGTGATGTCCAATCCAATACCTTGACTTTGTTGTCCTTAAGTCATTTTGCCACAACTTTGGAAGTATGCTTGGGGTCATTGTCCATTTGGAAACCCATTTGCGACCAAGCTTTAACTTCCTGACTGATGTCTTGAGAGTTGCTTCAATATATCCACATCATTTTCCATCCTCATGATGCCATCTATTTTGTGAAGTGCACAGTCCTCCTGCAGCAAAGCACTCCCCACAACATGATGCTTCCACCCCGTGCTTCATGTTGGATGGTGCTCTTCAGCTTGCAAGCCTCCCCCTTTTCCTCCAAACATAAACAATGGTCATTATGGCCAAACAGTTCTATTTTTGTTTCATCAGACAGCGGACATTTCTCCAAAAGTGTGATACTTTGTCCCCATGTGCAGTTGCAAACCGTAGTCTGGCTTTTTTATGCAGTTTGGAGCAGTGGCTTCTTCTTGCTGAGCAAGGAAGAACCTTTCAGGTTATGTCGATATTGGACTCTTTTTTCCTGTGGATATAGATACTTTTGTACCTGTTTCCTCCAGCATCTTCACCAAGTCCTTTGCTGTTGTTCTGGGTTTGATTTGCACTTTTCGCACCAAAGTACGTTCATCTCCTAGGAGAACAGAACGCCTATCCTCCTGAGCGGTGTGACGGCTGCGTGTCCATGGTGTTTATACTTGCGTACTATTGTTGGTACAGATGAACGTGGTACTTTCAGGCGTTTGGAAATGGCTTCCATTGATGAACAGACTTGTGGAGGTCTACCATTTTTTTTCTGAGGTCTTGGCTGATTTCTTTAGATTTTCCATGATGTCAAGCAAAGAGGCACTGATTTGAAGGTAAGCCTTGAATGGCATCCACAGGTAAACTCCAATTGACTCAAATTATGTCAATTAGCCTACTCAGAAGCTTCTAAAGCCATGACGTAATTTTCTGGAATATTTAAAGGAACAGTCAACTTAGTGTATTTAAACTTTTGACCCACTGGAATTGTATACAGTGAAATATAAGTGAAATAATCTGTCTGTAAACAATTGTTGGAAAAATTACTCGTGTCATGCAAAGTAGATGTCCTAACCGACTGCCAAAACTATAGTTCGTTTACAGGAATATGTGGAGTGGTTGAAAAATGAGTTTTAACCTAGTGTATGTAAACTTCCGACTTCAACTGTATACAGTATGTATGCATATTCAGTATATATTTACACTAAAAACAGAAATGTAAGGGGGGAAATAATAAAATGTCTTTCTTTCGCAAAACATTGTATTTTAATCCAGATTTCAGGATGAACAGTAACAGAACAAACAAATATAGTTGAAGACAATCAAATAGGCTTGTCCTTGTCCTCCTCCTTGTCCTCGTCCTCGTCCTCGTCCTCCTCGTCCTCTTCCTTGTTCTCTTCCTTCTCCCCCTTGTCCTCCTCCTTGTCCCCCCTTACTCTCACTCTCCTCCAAAACTGGCCTCTATTGTTGTCCAAACCAATAAAGCAACCTGAAGCCTAACTAAGCTCAAGGTCTGATTTCTAAGTGAAAGAAGAAGCTATAAGTGTTTTTCACACTGAGTGTCAGTAAATGAGTGTGGCATTTGGAATGGCAGCGTTTTCCAAATATGTTAGTTTTGGATGATGTGTCTAAAATAGAGACCTGTGTTTAGCGTTTTTGCAAAACTGAGTGTTAAAGCAGATCATGTGCTTGCAGTGTTGCAAACTTGGTCTGAAGATCAGATACATGAGTTAATGGTTTCACTGAGCCTCAAGTACCACTTTTAGTGTGTAAGAGATTGTAAAAAACTGTAATTACACTTTGGATGTGTATCAATACATCCAGTCCCTATAAAGATACAGGCGTCCTTCCTACTCAGTTGCCGGAGAGGAAGGAAACCGCTCAGGGATTTCACCATGAGGCCAATGGTGACTTTAAAACAGTTACAGGGTTTAATGCTGTATATAGGTGTGATGAGTAAAATTTTGTATAAAAGCATAATTTTTTTCTTAAACTGTTGTTTGTCTAGTACTGTCATTTTACTATTTTAAGTTCTGTCTTCCCCAGTAGCCTACTTGGTGTGTTAACTGCTGACTGCTCATAACTTGCAGATGATTGTTGACACATCAACCAGGATCAAGGTGGCAGGGAAATGTGTGACTGTTGTGGTTTTGGTAATCAGTCTTGTCAAAACTAAGACCGTCGCCGAAACAGAGACAGTTCTGCCGAGTTATTCAAGGAAGGAAAGAGAGGAGGGCTTCACACCACTCTCACTTGAGTATCTTAAAACTAGTTATTTTCAGGTGATATATATATTTCTATTCCAGTTCACTGCTTCCTTCCCACCCCTTGGCTGCAACCCTTCAAATTTTGTGTACCCTGCACGGACAACCAATGTGGAATTCCAGGTCTCTGGCAGCGTTTGGAACTGCCGATCTGCGGTCAAGAACACGGAATTCATCTCAGCTTAATCTGCTCTTCAGTTCCTAGACTTTTCCCTGACGGAGACATGGATCACCCCAGAGAACACTGCTACTCCAGCTGCTCTCTCTTCATCTGATTATGTTTTCTCTCATAGTCTGCGGTGGTGGCACAGGGCTACTTATTTCTAAGCTACTTAAGTGGAGCTACTTAAGTGGAGGTCTTCTCTTTTCTCCCTCTCTCACCTGTCCATCTTCTCATTTGAATTCCATGCTGTCACTGTTACTTTTCCACTCATGCTTAACATTTTCATTTATTGGCCACCAGGTGCCCTTAGAGAATTCCTAAATTCCTAATTCTTTCTCTCCCTTCTGATAAATCCTTCTCCCGCCTGTCTCCTGATTCTGCTTCTTCGACCCTACTATCCTCCCTTTCTGCATCCTATGACTATCATTGTCCCCTTTCAACCTGGCCGGCTCAGCACTCCCCTCCTGCTCCCTGCCTGAGTGACTCATTGCGAGCTTACAGAACAGGGCTGCGGGCAGCTGACAGAAAATGGAGAAAAACTAAACTTCCAGTGTACCTATCATCCTTTCACTCCCTCCTCTTTACCTTATCGTTCTCTGTGTCCACTGCTAAAGCCACTTCTACCACAAAATTTCAAGCTTCTAAATGTCAAGCTTCCTAACCCTAGGAAATTCTTTTCCACATTCTCCTCCCTCCTTGACTACATCCGCTCCTCATTCACTCAGCCTATTGAGTCCACTGGTCTCACTCCCACAGAATTACCCTACGCGTTGACCTCTTTCTCCCTTCTCTCTCCTGATGAAATCCTGCAAATAGTGAGGTCCGGCCACCCGACAACCTGCCCGCTTGACCCCATCACCTCCTCCCTTCTCCAGACCATCTCTGGAGACCTCCCATTCCTCACTTTCGTCATCCCTGACGACTGGCTGCATCCCCTCTGACTTCAAAATGTCCCAAATTGCTCCCCTTCTCAAGAAAAAAAACACTTGACCCCTCTACCCCTCCTTCCAAAACACTTGAGTGTGCTTTCTCTGGCCAACTCTCTCGCTATCCCTCTCAGAACGATCTTCTTGACCCTAACCAGTCAGGCTTCAAGATGGGTCACTCAACCGACTGCTCTTCTCTGTGTCACGGATGCTCTCTGCACTGCCAAAGCTGACTCTCTCGCCTCTGTTTTCATCCTCCTAGATCTATCTGCTGCGTTCAACACCATGAACCATCAGAGCCTAGTGATAGGGAAACTTCCTGAAGCACTGAGACTTTCCAGCCAATTGTGTTGAAATAACTTCATTACTCAAGCCTTTGATTAACAGTGTACGCTATAGTGGCACCAGCTGATCAAAATAATTTAGAACAGCCAAGTATTATAGATGACGTCGCATACACCTTATAACGCGTGCTAAGGATAGCCTTTTATGTCTTCTATCTAAACCAATGTCAAATCAATCAGGTGGTTGTTCGACATAATGAAGCTTCGAACATCATTGATCACGTGCTTCTGATAAAGTGATACAGGCGTTGGCACACTGCTTCGAAGTAAACTAAACAGTGATTCCGATGCATGCCTCAGAGCTCCAGTATATATCTTAATATCAGGTCCCCCTCTCCACCCTCTCAAGGCTGGATGTCTCAGGCTCTACACACTCTTGGATTGCATCTTACCTTGCAGGCTTCTCCTACCAGGTGACGTGGAGAGGATCTGTGTCTGCACCACGTACTCTCATTACTGGTGTCCCACAGGGCTCGGTTCTAGGTCCTCTCCTCTTGACACACCAAGTCACTCGGTTCCGACATATCCTCACAAGGTCCCTCTTCTCATCGCTATGACACTTAAATACTTCTCTCTTTCCCCCCTTCTGACACAAGTCTCTGCATGCCTGGCAGATATCTCAGGTTGGATTTTGACCACCTCAAGCTCAACCTTGACAAGACAGAGCACATCTCCATCATGGTTGACAACTCCCTGGTGTTCCTCTCCCAGAGTGCAAAGAACCTTGGACTAACCCTGGACAACACCCTGTTGTTCTCTGTAAACATAAACATCAGTACGACCCTACCTCACACAGGAAGTGGCGCAAGTCCTAATCCAGGCACTTGTCATCTCACTTCTGGACTACTGCAACTCGCTGTTGGCTGGGCTCCCCGCTTGTGCCATCAAACACCTGCAACTTATCCAGAATGCTGCAGCCCTCTTTGTTGTTCAACCTTGCCAAATTCTCCCATGTCACCCTGCTCCTCCGCACACTCCACTGGCTTCCATTCAAAGCTAGCATCCACTACAAGACCATGGTACTTTCCTACTGAGCAGCAAGAAGAACTGCCCCTCCCCATCTTCAGGCTTTGCTCAAACCCTACACCCCAACTCAAGCACTCCGTTCTGCCACCTCTATTCTCTTCGCTCTCCCACCCCTACGGGAAGGCAACTCCCTCTCAGCGCAGTCTAAGCTCTTCTCTGTCCTGGCACCCCAATGGTGGAACCACTTCCATCTGAAGCTAGGACAGCAGAGTCCCTACCCATCTTCCAAAAACATTGAAACCCTACCTCTTCAAAGAATATCATAAATAATCTCACATCACACCCCATTGTTGATAATCATTTAAGTCATTTACATTACATAATCTATGGCAATATTTGATAATGGCTGTCTAGCAATGATCAACAACCGACTTGACAGAGCTTGAGTCTTTTTTAAAGAATAATGTTAAAGAATAATTAAAGAATAATATTGTACAATCCAAGTATGCAAAGCTCTTAGAGCTTTACCTAGAAACACTAGACGCTGTAATCGCTGCCAAAGGTGATTCTACTTCTGTTAACCTCTCTAGGGTATGTGGGACGGTAGCGTCCCACCTCGTCAACAGCCAGAGAAACTGCAGGGCGCCAAATTCAAAACAGAAATCCCATAATTTAAATTCCTCAAGCATACAAGTATTTTACACCATTTTAAAGCTACACTTGTTATAAATCCAGCCAAAGTGTCCGATTTCAAAAAGGTTTTACGACGAAAGCACACCAAACGATTATGTTAGGTATGAGCCAAGTCACAGAAAAAGACAGCCATTTTTCCAGCTAAAGAGAGCAGTAACAAAACGCAGAAATAGAGATAAAATGAATCACTAACCTTTGATAATCTTCATCAGATGACACTCATAGGACTTCATGTTACACAATACATGTATTTTTTGTTCGGTAAAGTTCATATTTATATCCAAAAATCTGAGTTTAGGCAAGACGCTACTGTATCACTTGGCAAAAATCCTGAGAAAATGCAGAGCGCCAAATTAAAATGAATAACTATGAAAAATGTTATAAAATCAAACTTTCATTATCACACATGAAAGATACCAAATTAAAGCTACACTGGTTGTGAATCCAGCCAACATGTCAGAATTCAAATAGGCTTTTCAGCGAAAGCATACGATGCTATTATCTGAGCATAGCACTTATAGTAAACAAAAGAGAGAAAACATTTCAACACAAAACGCAGAAATAAAAATATAATTCATGCCTTACCTTTGACGAGCTTCTGTTGTTGGCACTCCAATATGTCCCATAAACATCACAAATGGTCKTTTTGTTCGATTAATTCCGTCGATATATATCCAAAATGTCAATTTATTTGGAGCGTTTGATTCAGAAAAACACCGGTTCCAACTTGCTCAAACGTGACGACAAAATATCTCAAAGGTTACCTGTAAACTTTGCCAAAAAATGTCAAGCTACTTTTGTAATACAACTTTAGGTATTTTTTAACGTTAATAATCGATACAATTTAAGACGGGATGATATGTGTTCAATACAGGATTAAAACGATATGTAGCATGCCTTCTGTTTGATTGAAGCGCATGTCTAGGACACCAGGAGTGCCTCGACTTCAAGATGGCCGTATTTCTTCATTACACAAAGGAATAACCTCAACCTATTTCTCAGGACTGTTGACATCTAGTGGAAGCCGTAGGAACTGCAAGCAATTCACTTAGAAATCTGGTTTCCCAATGAAACCTCATTGAAAAGACAGTGACCTCAAAAAGAAAAAATCTGAATGGTTTGTCCTCGGGGTTTCGCCTGCTAAATAAGTTCTGTTATAATCACAGACATGATTCAAACAGTTTTAGAAACTTGAGTGTTTTCTATCCAAATCTACAAATCCAAATAATATGCATATCTTATCTCCTGGGGATGAGTAACTGGCAGTTGAATTTGGGTATGTTTTTCATCCAAACGTGAAAATGCTGCCCCCTACCCTAGAGAAGTTAATGAGCTATTTCTGTATTTCAGTTTCAATCATTTTGCAAACATTTCTAAAAACATGTTTTCACTTTCTCATAGGGTATTTTGTGTAGATGGGTGGGAAAAAAATCGATTTAATCCATTTTGATTTCAGGCTGTAACACAACAAAATGTGAAATAAGTCAAGTGGTATGAAAACTTTCTGAAGGCTCTGTATTAGCTGTTTCAGATTGTCCTTGTTGAATTGACAAGTATTGCACAGGACAGCCAGGATAATCTGGGAACAAATCGACTTCAACAACTATGGTTGGACTTCCTGAGGACTCCTCTCATCTGAAAGAGTGGCTCTGTCTCAAATGTGCTACACTGTTACCCTTACTGTATTAATCAACAGTATGATACTGTATAAACTGAACACAGTAGATTACCGTAGAATGCACAGTAAAATATTGTACATTTGATTTACACACTGTAAAGCCGAAATCACACGGAGAAACGCCCATCACCAGCGTGAAATTTGCGTGCGAGAGTAGCCAGCGTCATTTCATATACACTGCGTAGCGTATGCCAACGCAATGTCATGAGAATCCATAAACGCTATTTACCCCCTGGGAGTTATTGTTGTGAGTTTCTTTTGACGTTAGATGTCCTACGGGAGCCACCGTACCTGGAATAAACAATTGTTTTGCTAGCTCATGAGTTCATGTTGTTTCTAATAAACCCAAGCCGATTATAAACAACTACGTTGTAACCTGCCTAGGCTATATGATTGAAACACAGGTAGGCTGCAATTGTTTTCAAATATACTGTATAGCATATTTGACTGATAAACTTTAGTTTATCAATACATTTAAAGGTCCTGAACAGCCACACTGAAAAGTTAATTTTTCCCCAGGAAGTTTGAAGAGACCGGCTGAGTGGGCAGGTATATTATATTCATGAGCTCACCTTGACTGACAACTCTTTAAAACATTATTATTATTATTACTTAATTTTTTTCACCAGGTAGGCTAGTTGAGAACAAGTTCTCATTTACATCTGCGACCTGGCCAAGATAAAGCAAAGCAGTTCGACACATACAGAGCTACACATGGAGTAAACAAACATACAGTCAATAATACAATAGAAAAAGTCTATATACAGTGTGTGCAAATGAGGTAGGATAAGGGAGGTAGGGCAATAAATAGGCCATGGTGGCGAAGTAATTACAATATAGCAATTAAACACTGGAATGGTAGCTGTGCAGAAGAATGTGCAAGTAGAGATACTGGAGTGCAAAGGAGCAAGATACCCATACAAGTATGGGGATGAGGTAGTTGGATGGGCTATTTACAGATGGGCTATGTACAGGTGCAGTGATCTGTGAGCTGCTCTGACAGCAGGTGCTTAAAGCTAGTGAGGGAGATATGATCTCCAGCTTCAATGATATTTGCAGTTCGTTCCAGTCATTGGAAGCAGAGACCTGGAAGGAAAGGCAGCCAAAGTAGGGATTGGCTTTGGGGGTGACTAGTGAGATATACCTGCTGGAGCGCGTGCTACGGGTGGGTGCTGCTATGGTGACCAGTGAGCTGAGATAAGGCGGGGCTTACCTAGCAGAGACTTGTAGATGACCTGGAGCCAGTGGGTTTGGCGGCGAGTATGAAGCGAGGGCCAGCCAACGAGAGCGTACAGGTCGCAATGATGGGTAGTATATGGGGCTTTGGTGACAAAACAGATGGCACTGTGATCGCCTCCAACACTCTTCTCAACAAATTGGATGCAGTCTATGTTGTANCCCAGGCTTTTTCAGTTCTGCCCACACATTTTCTATAAGATTGAGGTCAGGGCTTTGTGATGTCCAATCCAATACCTTGACTTTGTTGTCCTTAAGTCATTTTGCCACAACTTTGGAAGTATGCTTGGGGTCATTGTCCATTTGGAAGACCCATTTGCGACCAAGCTTTAACTTCCTGACTGATGTCTTGAGATGTTGCTTCAATATATCCACATCATTTTCCATCCTCATGATGCCATCTATTTTGTGAAGTGCACCAGTACCTCCTGCAGCAAAGCACCCCCACAACATGATGCTGCCACCCCCGTGCTTCATGTTTGGGATGGTGCTCTTCAGCTTGCAAGCCTCCCCCTTTCTCCTCCAAACATAACAATGGTCATTATGGCCAAACAGTTCTATTTTTGTTTCATCAGACCAGCGGACATTTCTCCAAAAGTGTGATCTTTGTCCCCATGTGCAGTTGCAAACCGTAGTCTGGCTTTTTTTATGGCAGTTTTGGAGCAGTGGCTTCTTCTTTGCTGAGCAAGGAAGAACCTTCAGGTTATGTCGATATTGGACTCTTTTTACTGTGGATATAGATACTTTTGTACCTGTTTCCTCCAGCATCTTCACAAGATCCTTTGCTGTTGTTCTGGGTTTGATTTGCACTTTTCGCACCAAAGTACGTTCATCTCTAGGAAACAGAACATGTCTCCTTCCTGAGCGGTATGATGGCTGCGTGGTCCCATGGTGTATGGTCCCACTTGCGTATTATTGTTGGTACAGATGAACGTGGTACTTTCAGGCYTTTGGAAATGGCTTCCATTGATGAACCAGACTTGTGGAGGTCTACCATTTTTTTTCTGAGGTCTTGGCTGATTTCTTTAGATTTTCCCATGATGTCAAGCAAAGAGGCACTGATTTGAAGGTAAGCCTTGAATGACATCCACAGGTAAACTTCCAATTGACTCAAATTATGTCAATTAGCCTATCAGAAGCTTCTAAAGCCATGACATAATTTTCGGGAATTTTTAATGGAACAGTCAACTTAGTGTATTTAAACTTCTGACCCACTGGAATTGTGATACAGTGAAATACAAGTGAAATAATCTGTCTGTAAACAATTGTTGGAAAAAGTACTTGTGTCATGCAAAGTAGATGTCCTAACCGACTTGCCAAAACTATAGTTTGTTTACAGGACATTTGTGGAGTGGTTGAAAAATGAGTTTTACGGACGCCAACCTAAGTGTATGTAAACTTCCGACTTCAACTGTATACAGTATGTATGCATATTCAGTATATATTTACACTATAAACAGAAATGTAAGGGTGGAAAAAATTAAATGTCTTTCTTTCGCAAAACATTGTATTTTCATCCAGATTTCAGGATGAACAGTAACAGACAAAACAAATACAGTTGAAGATAATCAAATAGGCTTGTCCTTGTCCTCCTCCTCCTCCTCCTTGTCCTCCTCCTCCTCCTTGTCCTCACCCTTGTCCTCATCCTCATCATCCTCCTTGTCCTTGTCCTCTTCCTTCTTTGTCCTCCTCCTTGTCCCCCTCTTACTCTCACTCTCTCTCCACAACTGGCCTCTATTGTTGTCCAAACCAATAAAGCCAACCTGAAGCCTAACCTAAGCTCAATTTCTAAGTGAAGAAATAAGCTATAAGTGTTTTCACACATGCACTGGGTGTAGGTAATAGGTAAATGAGTGTGGCATTTGGAATGGCAGTGTTTTCCAGACGAAACACAAGACGTGTTAGTTTTGAATGATGTGTCTAATGTAGAGATCTGTGTTTAGTGTTTTACAAACTGAGTGTAAAGCAGATAATGTACTTGCAGTATTGTAGACTTGGTCTGAAGATTAGGTACATGAGTTAATGGTTTCACTGAGTGTGCCTCAAGTACCACTTTTAGTGTGTAAGAGATTGTAAAAACTGTAATTACACTTTGGATGGTGTATCAATACATCCAGTCCCTATAAAGATACAGGCYTCCTTCCTAACTCAGTTGCCGGAGAGGAAGGAAACCGCTCAGGGATTTCACCATGAGGCCAATGGTGACTTTAAAACAGTTACAGGGTTTAATGGCTGTAATATAGGWGTGATGAGTCAAATTTTTGTATATAAGCATAATTTTTTTCTTAAACTGTTGTTTGTCTAGTACTGTCATTTTACTATTTTAAGTTCTGTCTTCCCAGTAGCCTACTTGGTGTGTGAACTGCTGACTGCTCATAACTTGCAGATGATTGTTGACACATCAACCAGGATCAAGGMGGCAGGGAAATGTGTGACTGTTGTGGTTTTGGTAATCAGTCTCAAGCCTTTTGATTAAACAGTGTACGTATAATGTGGCACAGGCACCTGATAAAATAATTTTAGAACAGCCAAGTATTATAGATGACGTCGCATACACCCTTCTATAACGCGTGCTAAGGATAGCCTTTTATGTCTGTCTATCTAAACAATGTTCAAATCAATCAGGTGGTTGTTCGACATAATAAGCTTCGAAACATCATTGATCACGCTGCTTCTGATAAAGTGGATACCAGGCGTTGGCACACTGCTTGAAGTAAACTAAACAGTGATTCCGACGCACTGCCTCAGAGCTCCAGATATATATCTAATAATCAGTCCCCCTCTCCACCCTCTCAAGGCGGATGTCTCAGGCTCTACCACTCTTGATGGGCATCTTACCTTGCCAGGCTTCTCCTACCAAGGTGAACGTGGGAGGGATCTTGGTGTCTGACCACAGTATCTCAATTACTGGTGTCCCACAGGCTCGGTTCTTAGGTCCTCCTCCTCTGACACACCAAGTCACTCGAGTTCCGACATTCCTCACAAGGTCTCTGTCTATCGCCTATGACAACTTAAATACTTCTCTCGTTTCCCGCCCTTCTGACAAAAGTCTCTTGCATGCCTGCAGAGTATCTCAGGTTGGATTTTGACCACCTCAAGCTTCAACCTTGAACAAGACAGAGCACATCTCCATCATGGTTGACAAACTCCCTGGTGTTCCTCTCCCAGAGTGCAAGCAACCTTGGACTAATCCTGGACAACACCGCTTGTTGTTCTCGTAAACATAAACATCAGTACGACCCTACCTCAACAAGGAAGTGGCGCAAAGTCCTAAATCCAGGCACTTGTTCATCTCAACGGTCTGGACTACTGCAACTCGCTGTTGGCTGCGGCTCCCCGCTTTGTGCCAGTCAAACACCTGCAACTTATTCCAGAATGCTTGCAGCGCCTCTCTTTGTTGTTCAACCTTGGCCAAATTCTCCCATGTCACCCTGCTCCTCCGCACATCGTCCACTGGCTCATTCAACAGCTAGCATCCACTACAAGACCATGGTACTTTCCCCTACTGAAGCAGCAAGAAGAACTGCCCCTCCCATCCTTCAGGCTTTGCTCCACCCTACACCCCAACTCAAGCACTCCGTTCTGCCACCTCTATTCTCGTTCGCTCTCGCACCCCTACGGGAAGGCAACTCCCTCTCAAGCGCAGTCCTAAAGCCTCTTTCTCTGTCCCCTGGCACCCCAAATGGTGGAACCACTTCCATCTGAGCTAGGACAGCGGTCCTAACCCCATCTTCCAAAAACATTGAAACCCTACTCTTCCAAAAGAATATTCATAGAATAATCTCACATCAACCCCATTTGTTGACTAATCATTTTAAGTCATTTACATTACATAATCTAAATGGCAATATTTGAATAATGGCTGTCCTAGCAATGATCAACAACCGACTTGACAGAGCTTTGATCTTTTTTTAAAGAATAAATGTTAAAGAATATTAAAGAATAATATGTTTATCAGATCCAAGTATAGCAAAGCTCTTAGAGCTTTACCTAGAAAACACTAGACGCTGTAAAATCGGCTGCCAAGGGTGAATTCTACTTCTGTTAAACTCTCTAGGGTATGTGGGGACGGTAGCGTCCCCAACCTCGTCACAGCCAGAGAAACCTGCAGGACGCCCAAATTCAAAACAGAAATCCATAATTTAAAATTCCTCAAGCATACAAGTTTTACACCATTGTTAAGCTACACTTGTTATAAATCCAGCCAAAGTGTCCGATTTCAAAAAGGGTTTTACCGGACGAAAGCACCACCAACGATTACTGTTAGGTATGAGCCAAGTCACAGAAAAAGACAGCCATATTTTCCAGCTAAAGAGAGCAGTAACAAAACGCAGAAATAGAGATAAATGAATCCTAACCTTTGATAATCTTCATCAGATGACACTCCATAGGACTTCATGTTACACAATACATTGTAATTTTTTTGTTCGGTAAAGTTCATATTTACTATCCAAATCTGAGTTTTAGGAGACGCTACTGTATCACTTGGCAAAAGCCTGACAAAATGGTAGACGCGCCAAATTAAAATGATTTTACTATGAAAATTACTATAAAATCAACTTTTCATTAAATCACACATGAAAGATACCAAATTAAAGCTACACCTGGTTGTGAATCCAGCCAACATGTCAGAATTCAAATAGGCTTTTCAGCGAAAGCATACATGCCTAATTATCTGAGCATAGCACTTTATAGTAAACAAAAGAGAGGCAAACATTTCCACACAAAACGCAGAAAATAAAATATATTCATGCTTAACCTTTGACGAGCTTCTGTTGTTGGCACTCCAATATGTCCTAAACATCAAACAATGGTCATTTTGTTCGATTAATTCCGTCGATATATATCCAAATGTCAATTTATTTGGAGCGTTTGAATTCAGAAAAACACCGGTTCCAACTTGCTCAACGTGGACGGAAAAATATCTCAAAGGTTATGTAAACTTTGCCAAAAACATGTCAAGCTTTACTTTTGTAATACAACTTTAAGGTATTTTAACGTTAATCAATCGATACAATTAAGACGGATGATATGGTGTTCCAATAGCAGGGATTAAAACGATATGTAGCATGCCTTCTGTTTGATTGAAGCGCATGTCTAGGACACAAGGAGTGCCTTTCGACTTCAAGATGGCCCGTATTTCTTCATTACACAAAGGAATTTTAACCTCAACCTAATTTCTCAGGACTTGTTGAAACATCCTAGTGAAGCCGTAGAACTGCAAGCATTCACTTAGATAATCTGGTTTCCCGCAATGGAAACCTCATTGAAAAGACACGTGACCCTAAAAAGAAAAAATCTGAATGGTTTGGTCCTCGGGGTTTCGCCTGCTAAATAAGTTCTGTATAATCACAGACATTGGATTCAAACAGTTTTAAGAATTGTATATTGTGTTATTCCAAATCTACAATACCCAAATAATATGCATATCTTTATCTCTGGGATGAGTAAATGTGTCTATTTGTATTATGTGTATGTTTTTCATCCAAAGCGTTAAAATGCTGCCCCTACCTAGAGAAGTTAAATGAGCTATTTTCTGTATTTTCAGTTTCATCCCAAATTTTTTGGCACCCAAACATTTCTAAAATCATAGTTTCACTTTTCTATAGGTTGTAATTGTGTGAGATTGGGTGAGAAAAAATCATTAATCCATTTTCGAATCTTCAGCTTAACACAACAAAATTGTGGAAATAGTCAAGTGGTAATGAAAACCTTTTCTGAAGGCTCTGGTATTAGCTGTTTTCAGATTGTTCTTGTTTGAATTGACAAGTATTGGCACAGGACAGCCAGGAATAATCTGGGAACAAAATCGACTTCAACAACTATGGTTGGACTTCCTGAAGGACCCTCTCATCTGAAAGAGGTGGCTCTGTCTTCAAATGTGCTAAAACACTGGTTACCCTTACTTGTATTAATCAACAGTATGATACTGTATAAACTGAACACACGTAGATTACCGTAGAATGCACAGTAACAAATATTGTACATTTGATTTACAAATTACACGTAAAGCCGAAATCACACGTGAAGAAACGCCCATCACCAGCGTGAATTTGCGTGCGAGAGTTAGCCAGCGTCATTTCATATTTACACTGCGTAGCGTATGCCAAGGCAATGTATGAGAATCCATAAACGCTATTTACCCCCGTGGGAGTTATTGTTGTGAGTTTTCTTTTTGACGTTAGATGTCCTACTCGGGAGCCCACCGTACCTGGAATAAACCAATTGTTTGCTAGCTCATGAGTTCATGTTGTTTTCTAATAAACCCAAAGCCCGATTATAAACCAACTCGTTGTAAACTGCTAGGCTATATGATTGGAACAGACAGGTAGGCTTGCAATTTGTTTTCAAATATACTGTCTAGCTATTTAGACTGATAAACTTTAGTTTATCAATACATTTAAAGGTCCTGAACAGCCACACTGAAAGTTTAATTTTCCCCAGGAAAGTTTTGAAGAGACCGGCTGAGTGGGCAGGGTATAGTATATTCATTGAGCTCACCTGACTGACAACTCTTAAAAACATTTATTAATTATTATTCTTAATTTTTTTCAACCAGGTAGGCTAGTTGAGAACAGTTCTCAATTTTTACATCTGCGACCTGGCCAAGATAAAGCAAAGCAGTTGCGAAACATACAAGCAGCTACACATGGAGTAAACAAACATACGCATAAATACAATAGAAAAAGTCTATATACAGTGGTGTGCAAATGAGGTAGATAAAGGGAGGTGGGCAATAAATAGGCCCATGGTGGCGAAGTAATTACAATATAGCAATTAAACACTGGAATGGTAGCTGTGCAGAAGAATGTGCAACGTAGAGAATCTGGAGTGCAAAGGAGCAAGATACCCCAATACAAGTATGAGGGATAGGGTAGTTGATGGGCTATTTACAGATGGCATGTACAGGTCAGTGATCTGTGAGCTGCCTCAGACAGCAGGTGCTTAAAGCTAGTGAGGGAGAATATGCTCTCCAGCTTCATGATATTTGCAGTTTCGTTCACAGTCATTGGAAGCAGAGACCTGGAAGGAAAGGCAGCCAAAGGTAGGGATTTTGGCTTTGGGGGTGATAGTGAGATATACCTGCTGGAGCGCGTGCTAACGGGTGGGTGCTGCTATGGTGACCAGTGGCTGAGATAAGGCGGGGCTTAAGTAAGCAGAGACTTGTAGATGACCTGGAGCCAGTGGGTTTGGCGGCGAGTATGACGCGAGGGCCAGCCAACGAGAGCGTACAGGTCGCAATGATGGGTAGTATATGGGGCTTTGGTGACAAAACAGATGGCGACTGTGGATCGCCTCCAACACATCTTCTCAACAAATTGGATGCAATGTCTATGTTGTATAATGACATAGCCAAAAGTCCGAGGATCAGTAGGAATGGTCAGTTTTAACCGAGGGTATGGTTTGGCAGCATGAGTGAGGATACTTTCGTTGCGAAATAGGAAGCCTGAATTCTACCATTTAATTTTGGATTGGAAGATGCTTAATGTGGAGTCTGGAAGGAGAGTTTACAGTCCTAACCAGACAACCTGGTATTTTGTAGTTGTTCACAATTCTAGATCAGACCACCATCCAGCGTAAAGTGAATGGCTGTGACGGGTGGGCAGGTGCGGGCACGATCGTTGAAGAGCATGCATTTTAGTTTTACTTGCCATTTAAGAAGCAGTTGGAGGGCTACGGGAAGGAGAGTTGTATGGCATTTGAAGCTCGTCTGTGAGTTTGGTTAACACAAGGTGTCCCAAGAGGGCCAGAGGTATTACAGAAATGGTGTCGTCTGCATAGAGGTGGATCAGGGAATTACCAGCAGATCCACCAGCATCCTATGACAAGCAACTTGGATGCAGTGAGCGGTGTTGAGGTAAAATTTGTGATAGAGAACACCAAAATAAAACAATCATTGAAATGTGTTTGACTTGACAATCAGCGTAGAGTTTTGAATGACCTTCCCAAACCCTTTTGTCCATGCTGGCGAAGACCCTAGCTAGCAGTACTAGCTAACACCAGACACCAAGATGAAGACCTAGCTAGCCAGTAAAACTAGCTAACCCAGACACAGAATGACGACCTAGCTAGCCAGTTAACTAGCTAACCACCAACGCAGATGAAGACCTAGCTAGCCAGTACCTAGCTAACACCGAGACAACAGAATGAAGACCTAGCTAGCCAGTACTAGCTTTAACACCAGACACAGAATGAGAAGACCTAGCTAGCCATAACTACTAACAGCCAAGACGCAGAATTGAAACTAGCTAGCCAGCAACTACCTAACACCAGACACAGATGAAAGACCTAGCTAGCCAGTAACTAGCTAACACAGACCACGATGAAAGACCTAGCTAGCCAGCAACTAGCTAACACCAGACAACAGATGAAGACCCTAGCTAGGCCAGTAACATTCTAAACACCAACACAGATCAAAGGGGAAACATATAAGCATTTTTAGATGGCACCAGTAGGTAGCTATAATAAACCACAGCCCCATCTGCAAACACACGTTTCTCCAATGTTGTGGTTACAAGGTGGTAATTATTTAAATCAGTAAGAGAACATCGTTACCATTGGTGTATTAAAATGAGAGTTAAAGTGATGTCACATTGTGCCCTTAATAATGAATCCAAGTGTTTGACATGGTGGAGGAAGACCAGTATCTTATGATCAAACTTTATCAATGTAGAAGCAACAGTCATTTTACATACTTTCATCTGGTTTGATGATAAACAATGATGTTGACTGTTCAAGAGCTTCTACAAAGGCTTACTGAAATTGGACTTCAGGGCTAATTAGATTAAAAGGACCTGTCTAGCCACTCAACCAATAAAAGTTGAGACTTGCTACCACATATCAGTTAAACTGGTACAGCACTTCTACTAACGGGTGCAACAAATGTATCTCTTATAAGACACGCCTGAAACTTTGTTCAACAGAATGAAGAATAACAATACCCACTA
>NW_019942996.1:366047-380568 GCF_002910315.2 Salvelinus sp. IW2-2015 | reverse complement strand
TGTCAAAAAACTAAGACCGTCGCCGAAACAGAGACAGTTCTGCGAGTTATTCAAGGAAGGAAAGAGAGGAGGGCTTCACACCACTCTCACTTGAGTATCTTAAAACTAGTTATTTTTCAGGTGATATATATATTTCTATTCAGTTCACTGCTTCCTTCCCACCCCTTGGCTGCAACCCTTCAAATTTTGTTACCCTGCACGGACAACCAATGTGGAATTCCAGGTCTCTGGCAGCGTTTGGAACTGCCGATTGCGGTCAAGACGATCGGGATATTGTGTTGAAAAGGTTTTTGGTGCTCCAAAAATGTGGTATGGTACTGTATTCTGAATTACAGTAAATTACTGGCATCAATTGGCTAATAAAATCAATAAATGTGTTATTTCCTAAATTAATTTACAAGTTAACATGTTTAATCAATTGAGTTAAAATTCTAAATAATAAACTATTCAAACAATAGGTGATCAATAGGTGATCAATAGGTGATCCAATTTGAGCTAACCTCAAGAAAAATAAATAAATAATGTATTCAATCAAAAAACAATCATTAGTCCATCAGTTAGTTAATCAGTCAGTCAGTCAGTCATGGTCGATCTGGTGCAGTTGTCACGTTCCTGACCTGTTTTCCCTTGTTTTTGTATTTGTTTAGTATGGTCAGGGCGTGAGTTGGGGTGGGCATTCTATGTTATGTGTTTCTATGTTGGGTTCAATGTATTAGCCTGATATGGTTCTCAATTAGGGGCAGGTGTTTTACGTTTCCTCTGATTGAGAACCATATTAAGGTAGGCTGTTCTCACTGTTTGTTTGTGGGTGATTGTTCCTGTGTCAGTGTTTGTACCACACGGGCTGTTTCGTTTCGTTTATTAGTCTGTTCCTGTTCATTGCGTTCTTCGTTGTCTGTAAGTTCACATGTTCAGGTCTTGTAACGTCGTTTATTGTTTTGTAGTTTAAGTGTTTTTCGTCTTCGTTATTATTATTTAAATAAATCATTATGTCTTCATAACTCGCTGCATATTGGTCCGATCCTTGCTCCTCCTCAGATGAGGAGGAGAACGAACGTTACAGCAGTGGTTGACGGTGTGTTGTGCCTTTGTGTTGGGGAAGGGGAAGGGCAGTTGGGACCGGGTTGGAAATCGTGCTGGTACCAGGGCTGGAAAAACAGGGGTTGGTGTTGGGTCTGGTGCTGTGGAGAAACAGGAATTGGGAACCGGGAACCGGGAACTGGGGCTGGGTCGGGATCTGTAGAGGGGAGGAAGGACAACCTGAGGAGCAAGCAGACTTACAAGCATAACCACGAGAAGTAGGGGGGCTGANGGACAACCTGAGGAGCAAGCAGACTTACAAGCATAACCACGAGAAGTAGGGGGGCTGAGGGGGCTGCCCCCCGAAAAAAAATACAAAAGTAAATAGGAATAAAAAAAATTGTATTGTTTGAATAAAATAAAATAAAAAATCACAAAAGGGCCTTTACTGGTATTACCGACAGACATCTGTAGCACAGGCAAAAAAAGGTAGTTGTATAATTAAGAACAGTATCTCGCAGGATTCAATAGATCAATAATTGAATGGTTGCCTTGTCCCTTTTTCTGCTATTGTCATTCTAATGGGATCCAGGAAGATCAAAACCCTGTCCTCAAAACATTTACATCAAAATGGAAACATATATCAAACAAGTATTTTATATTCCACAATGTCACGATTGTTGAAATGAGTAGACCAAGGTGCAGCGTGAATAGAGTTCCACATATTTTTAATAAACTGAAACTCACCAAAACAAAAKKGCATAAACGAAACGCTACTGGTGTGCACTCAGGCAACTCAATGTAGACAAGATCCCATGAATACCAATGGGGAAATGGCTACCTAAATATGATCCCCAATCAGAGACAACGATAAACAGCTGCCTCTGATTGGGAACCATATCCACAATAGAAATACAAAAAACACCTAGATGACCCACCAAAGTCACTATCACGCCCCAGCCAACACAGAGAAAAAACAGCTTACTACGGTCAGGGCGTGACACACAAGTATTATCAGATTAACTGTTTTGTACAGATAATTATCAGATCCAAGTTACAAATGCTAGTAAACTCTTTAGTCAACAACAACAAAAAATCACAAAAGCAGGTCACTGGACCTTTACTAGTCCTGTATTAAAGGACTGATATAGATGTCTTCAGCATGGGCAATTTATTTAGAAAATGATTTAAGGTGTACTTTCCACCAGAGCCTGGGACACATCTCAAATTACACCCTATTCCCCATGTGTGGATCGGGTCAAATTAGTGCACTATCCTAGGGAATATGGTACGGCTCTGGTCAAAAGTAGTGCCCTGTATAGGGAATAGAGTGTGATTTGAGATGTGTCCCATGTTTCCTCAGAGTAATAAGAGAATCTGGAGAAGGTAAGACCTTTAGTAACCAGGGTTACCACTATTCTGCTGCCTGCTAGCTGCTAGACAAATAGCTGAAGGGGTAATATGTGACTTCGCTCATTTAATCAGTGACAAGAAAAGAAGGGGAGAAAAACTCCCTTGATTGACTGTTGAGAATTGCAGCCACTTACAGCTGGAGTGAAACTGTCACAGAGGGATAAACCGTTCCCATTCCATTCCCCCTGGAATAAAGATCCCACTGCCACTATCATCCGGATATGGAACATTTTGACTGGAAATCAAGCTTTGTATTTTAAGTGGGGGATTTTTTTTTTTTTTACAATATCACTTTAAATTGCATGTATTTCACCTGACAAAAATATAAAATCATATCAAATCAAAAACTATGAAGAATATAGAGTCAAAATACAAAAATTATTTTTCATGGATTTTTGCCTTGGTGGTGTACAAGGCTAAAACAAAAAAAAACGTCAGGGTGATATGAAGGGTGGATGGGGGTGATAGCTTTGAGCAAACATATCTTACCTTGTATGTTGGACCTTTGTAATTCTGATGAGACTTGACGTTGCTTGTACTTCTGGAGACCCTGATGACGTCAAAGCGCTTGGCTCGCATTTATATATGTAACCTCAGCAAAAAAAAGAAACGTCCTCTCACTGTCAACTGCGTTTATTTTCAGCAAACTTAACATGTGTAAATATTTGTATGAACATAACAAGATTCAACAACTAGACATAAACTGAACAAGTTCCACAGACATGTGACTAACAGAAATTGAATAATGTGTCCCTGAACAAAGAGGGGGTCAAATCAAAAGTAACAGTCAGTATCTGGTGTGGCCACCAGCTGCATTAAGTACTGCAGTGCATCTCCTCCTCATGGACTGCACCCGATTTGCCAGTTATTGCTGTGAGATGTTACCCCACTCTTCCACCAGGGCACCTGCAAGTTCCCGGACATTTCTGGGGGGAATGGCCCTAGCCCTCAGCCTCCAATCCAACAGGTCCCAAAAGTGCTCAATGAGATTGAGATCCGGGATCTTCGCTGGCCATGGCACAACTCTGACATTCCTGTCTTGCAGGAAATCACGCACAGAACGAGCAGTATGGCTGGTGGCATTGTCATGCTGGAGGGTCATGTCAGGATGAGCCTGCAGGAAGGTTACCACATGAGGGGGGAGGATGTCTTCCCTGTAACGCACAGCATTGAGATTGCCTGCAATGACAACAAGCTCAGTCTGATGATGCTGGGACACACCGCCCCAGACCATGACGGACCCTCCACCTACAAATTGATCCCGCTCCCGAGTACAAGCCTCGGTGTAACGCTCATTCCTTCGACGATAAACTCGAATCCGACCATCACCCCTGGTGAGACAAAACCGCGAATTGTCGGTGAAGAGCACCTTTTGCCAGTCCTGTCTGGCCCAGCGACGGTGGGTTTGTGCCCATGAGATGTCTGGTGAGGACCTGCCTTACAACAGTGTTGTTACACGTGGTCTGCCACTGCGAGGACGATCAGCTGTCCGTCCTGTCTCCCTGTAACACTGTCTATGCATCTCACAGTATGGACATTGCCTCCTTGCAGCATGCCTAAGGCACGTTCACGCAGATGAGCAACTGACACACAGTCCTGTGTGTCAGTGTTTGTGCCACACAGGACTGTTTCGTTTTTGTCACGTTTGTTGGTTGTTTTGTATTTTGAAGTGTTTTGTTGACTTTCATTAAATAATGAACACTAACCACTCTGCGTTTTGGTCCTCTCCGCCTGTCAGCGGACAGCCGTTACACAAGGGAAACAGTGTTTAAACCCTTTACAATGAATATCTGTGAAGTTATTTGGATTTTTATGAATTTTCTTTGAAAGACAGGGTCCTGAAAAAGGGACGTTTTTTTTTTTGCGGAGTTTACATTTTGACCTACTTGGTGACTGACTCAACTGTTGCTTCCTGGTTTATTTTGGTAGTTCTGGGCTGTTATTAGCCGTATGCCCATGGGTAAATCTTTCATACAGAGACAGATGGAGAGGTCAAGGTTAAGGTTACTGGTTTAGCAGGATGATCATGACGCAGTAATTTCCCACATAACATAACTGTAGTATCCCCCTCTTATCTAGCAGGCTCTTATGAAGCAACTTAGCTTTTGTTGCCCAACAACATATTTAGCCAGATTAAATGAAGGACAAAAGAAAATATCATTTTCTGTCAATATATTTAGCAGGATTTAATAAAAAGAAGATGGAAAATATAGTTTGTATTTAGCCAGATTTAATGCAAGGCAACATCTGCTGTTCTATTGCATAGTAACTATGCTATCCTGGTTTTTAGTCCAGTCTTATCACTGATTACCAAAACAATGTGATTGACCTCTGTCTCTATAACCCCTCTATGGGTTCTACACAACCAAAATCTTCAAGTCTTATTTTAGAAAGCCCGTTCTCTGCACAGTAGCAAGTACTCAGAAATGTGTTTCTGCATTATTCAAAAGTTATTCTCCGACTTCTTCATTATTGCCAGAAATAATTGGAAATAGCAACGAGCTCCAGGCTAACTCTTGGCACAGCAACCAACGCTCATTTAATTTCTTAGAATCATTTTTTCACTTTGAAGAAGAAGTGACAGCCAAACCAAACCCAGAAGTCAGACATTAGAAAGAAATATCAACAGTTTTGGTGTCTGAGCAGCAGAAGAAGAAGCGGTAGATTACTTTCTCATTCTGAAAGATTCATTTCACTTCGTAGAAGATGAGAGACTAAAGAGGGAATGTGTGTCAACCCATCTCACTGTCCTTCGACCTTTTACCAAGATGCATCTCTGTACACTGTAAAACATTTCCCGTAAAATGTTCAGTAACTTACTGGCAGCAATTGGTCAGTAAGTTACTGTAATTTATTTTACAGTACCCATGCAGCAACATATTCTGCTGTTCTGTTCTTTGGGAGTTTTCATTTTTACATTTTGGTCATTTAGCGGGCGCTCTTGTCCTTAGCAACAACCAAGTTTGATAAAAAAAAAAAACATATCACAGTCATAGCAAGTAAAATGTTTCTACATTGCTCTTCAAAATAATTGTAATTAAAACAAGATATCTTATATTTCTCTGACTATTTCTGGGTAGTGGCAATACAATACCGAGATATTCGGAGTAACTTAATGCCAGAGCAATAAAACACAGTTAAAGTGTCAATCTACTGTAGAAACTGTTATTTCATCAGTATTTTACTGTACTGACAAGAGATTAGAGCAAATAGGTTGGCTGTTTCTTTTTATGTACACAGAGATATAATCTATCATTGAATAGGAGGTGTTTTATATCACCTGCACTTCTAAAATCCTAAACAATGGCCTGGGTCTGTAAGGTCAATAGGGTCACGGGGGGAGATCAGGTGCAGTAAGGACCATGGGGGATGGATCTGGGTCCGTATGGGCTAGGGTGGAGGGATGAGGGGAGGTAGGGAGTGGTACGGGGAATGGTTTTGGAGCGGGAGACGGTTCCTTTGATGGGGTAGGGGACTTTAGGGGGCCTGAGCGCTGGCTGGGTTTGGGTTTTGCTTCTGGGGTTGTTTTGTTGTCTGGTCTCTTGCTGGTGTGTTGTTTTGTCTTCCTTTTCTGTTTTCCGTTTTTGGTTTATATTTTGTGTTCTGTAAAAATGTTCAATCAATTTAGTTAAAACTCAAAATAATAAAAAATTCTAACAATAAGTAATCAAACCAAATTAAGCTAAAACAAATGCATTCAATAAAAAAAGGTAACAGTAATCAGCAAGTCAGACAGCCAGTCAGTCCACAATTTGTTTGTTTTCATTTGACAGTGAGGCTGGCAGTTGCTGGATGGAGGTGGCAGTTGTGGTTGATAGATGCAGTGTTGGTGCTGGTGCGTGGGCTGGGACCGGGAAAACCTGGGTTGGTCCTGGTGTTGGGGCCGGGTTGGAAATCGTGCAGGTACCGGGAGTGAAAACCAGGGGTTGGTGCTGGGGTCGTGGGACAAACAGGGAATTGGGGCTGGTGCTGGGTCTGGGACTGTAGAGGGGAGGAAGGACAACCTGAGGAGCAAGTAGACACACAAGGGAGACCAAGAGGTCAGTGTTGGCACTCCCCTGTGGCCTGCTCGCTCAGAGTGAAGGTCTGATATTTTGTCCCTCCTCCACGCCTCGTCTGGCAGGTCTGGTGCTAGAAACCAGGAACTGGGTTGGTGCTGGGACTGGTACTGGATTTGAAGAGGGGAGGAAGAACGACCAAAGGAGCGAACAGACAACTGGAAGCCCAAGACTCAGCGGTCAGTGATGGTACTCCTCTGTGGCCTGCTCGCTCCGAGTTTTAGAAACTTCAGAGTGTTTTCTGTCCAATACTGCATATATTAGCATCTGGGACTGAGTAGGAGGCAGTTAACTCTGGGCACACTTTTCATCTAAACATGAAAATGCTCCCCCCCTATCCTAGAGAAGTTAACTGAACCAGCAATTATTGTTCCCCAGTCCAGACATTGTCTTCATCCAGGACCCTCCTAGACGCTGACTTGAGGGTGGTGGATGCATTCATTGTGGAGCTGTACTGTATCTACCTTAGATTCTGTGTCGGAAAGGGTGTATGCCCTGAGTCTGTTAAACAGGGCTGAATCTTTGCAATTTCGGAATTTGAACCAAAACTGTTCTAGTAACTGGGGGATCTTCAAACTGGCCTCATATGATTCCTGTGGCCCTGCGAGTTTCACCAGGCAGTTCAGGTCAGACTTCACAAAGCCTATACCTATCTGGAGTACTGCCCTGCTAAATTCCAGGCGGGTCATGGTTTCTGGTCTGGTGGTTGTTGTTGCTGTTGCTGCTCCTGCTGCTCCCCGGCGATCAGCTGCTCAGTCCTCGGTAGCCTCCTTTTTGGAGATTAGCGTCAGCCTCACCCGGGCATCTTGTTCAGGTGGGTGGGGGGGGGAGTTTGGGTCTGGTCATTGGTCTGCTTTCGGTCCTGCAGGGGGTGAAAGGACAAATCTTAAGGGGGGGCCAGACACACCTCAGGTCGGGCCAAATTCAAGCCACTGTTACTTAACCATCTTTCCCAGTCCCTTGGACCAGAGAGACAGCGCCATCCACGGTCAAGCCACTGTTAACATTGCCTACTGAGAGAGAGGGACATGCATAATGAGAAACCAGAGTGCCATTAAAGGTTTGAGACTTGCTGCCACTCTGATCTGTCCCGTATATACAGTCGTGGCCAAAAGTTTTGAGAATGACACAAATATACATTTTCCCAAAGCCTGCTGCCTCAGTGTCTTTAGATATTTTTGGCAGATGTTACTATGGAATACTGAAGTATAATTACAAGCATTTCATAAGTTTCAAAAGCTTTTATTGACAATTACATTAAGTTGATGCAAAGAGTCAATATTCGCAGTGTTAACCCTTTTTTTCAAGACCTCTGCAATCCTCACTGGCATGCTGTCAATCCTGACTGATGGCAGCCCATTCTTGCATTATCAATGCTTGTAGTTTGTCAGAATTTGTGGGGTTTTGTATTTCCACCCGCCTCTTGAGAATTGACCACAAGGTCTCAATGTGATTAAGGTCTGGGGAGTTTCCTGTCCATGGACCCAAAATATTGATGTTTTGTTCCCCGAGCCACTTAGTTATCACTTTTGCCTTATTGCAAGGTGCTCCATCATGCTGGAAAAGGCATTATTCGTCACCAAACTGTTTCTGGATGGTTGGGAGAAGTTGCTCTAGGAGAATGTGTTGGTACCATTCTTTAGTCATGGCTGTGATCTTAGGCAAAATTGTGAGTGAGCCCACTCCCTTGGCTGAGAAGCAACCCCACAKATGAATGGTCTCAGGATGCTTTACTGTTGGCATGACACAGGACTGATGGTAGCGCTCACCTTGTCTTCTCCGGACAAGCTTTTTTCCGGATGCCCCAAACAATCGGAAAGGGGATTCATCAGAGAAAATGACTTTACCCCAGTCCTCAGCAGTCCAATCCCTGTACCTTTTGCAGAATATCAGTCTSTCCCTGATGTTTTTCCTGGAGAGAAGTGGCTTCTTTTCTGCCCTTCTTGACACCAGGCCATCCTCCAAAAGTCTTCGCCTCACTGTGCGTGCAGATGCACTCACACCTGCCTGCTGCCATTCCTGAGCAAGCTCTGTACTGGTGGTGCCCCGATCCTGCAGCTGAATGAACTTTAGGAGACGGTCCTGGCTTTCTTGGGTGCTCTGAAGCCTTCTTCACAACAACTGAACCGCTCTCCTTGAAGTTCTTGATGATCCGATAAATGGTTGATTTAGGTGCAATCTTACTGGCAGCAATATCCTTGCCTGTGAAGCCCATATTGTGCAAAGCAATGATGACGGCACGTGTTTCCTTGCAGGAAACCATGGTTGACAGAGGAAGAACAATGATTCCAAGCTCCACCCTCCTTTTGAAGCTTCCAGTCTGTTATTCGAACTCGATCAGCATGACAGAGTGATCCCCAGCCTTGTCCTCGCCAACACTCACACCTGTGTTAACGAGAGAATCACTGACATGATGTCAGCTGGTCCTTTTGTGGCAGGGCTGAAATGCAGTGGAAATGTTTTTGGGGGATTCAGTTCATTTGCATGGCAAAGAGGGACTTTGCAATTAATTGCAATTCATCTGATCACTCTTCATAACATTCTGGAGTATATGCAAATTGCCATCATACAAACTGAGGCAGCAGACTTTGTGAAAATTAATATTTGTGCCATTCTCAAAACTTTTGGCCACGACTGTACACTGAACAAAAATATAAATGCAACGTCCAATCATTTCAAAGATTTACAGTTACATTTCTTGGCCATAAACTATAGATTTCACATGACTGGGAATACAGATATGCATCTGTTGGTCACATATACCTTTAAAAAAACAGGTAGGGGCGTGGATCAGAAAACCAGTCAGTATCTGGTATGACCACCATTTGCCTCATGTAGCGCATATAGTTGATCAGGCTGTTGATTCTGGCCAATGAAATGGCTGTGTGAAGTTGCTGGATATTGGCGGGAATTGGAGCATGCTGCCATACATGTTCACCCAGAGCATCCCAAACATGCTCAATGGGTGACATGTCTGGTGAGTATGCAGGCCATGGAAGAACTGAGACATTTTCAGCTTCCACGAATTGTGTACAGATCTTTGTGACATATGATGAATGGCACGGCAATGGACCTCAGGATCTCGTCACGTTATCGCTGTGCATTCAAATTGCCATCAATAAAATGCAATTGTATTTGTTCTCCGTAGCTTATGCCTGCCCATACCATAACCCCACCATGGTGCACTCTAATCACAACATTGGCTTCGTCGTTGGAGGCTCCGGACTGTGGACCGTCGTTGGAGGTTCCGGACTGTGATACGCACCTCAGGGCGAGTGCGGGGAAGAGGCACAGGCCGTACTGGACTGTGGAAGCGCACTGGAGGCCTGATGCGTGGGACCGGTACAGGTGGTACCGGGCTGATGACACGCACCTCAGGGCGAGTGCGGAGAGGAGGCACAGGACGTACTGGACTGTGGAGGCGCCCTGGAGATCTGGAGCGTAGAACTGGCACAATGCGTCCTGGCTGGATGCTCACTTGAGCCTGGCAAGGGCGAAGAGCTGGAATAGAGCGCACCGGGCTATGAATGCGAACTGGAGACACCGTGCGCATCACTGCGTAACACGGTGTCTGACCAGTCACAAGCTCCCGTGCACGCCCGCTCTGCAGCGCTCTCAATGCTAGCACCTCTCTCCAGAATCTTGCGTCGAGCTCCTCATCCTACTCCCTGACTGGCTCTGGTTCGCTCCTCGGCACCGCCGACTGCAAAATGTGCCCCCCTCAAAAAACGTATTGGTGTTTCTGTGGCATACCTCGTTGGTATTTCTCCTCGTAATATCGCCGTTCCGCTTTTGCTGCCTCTATTTCCTCCTTCGGAAGGCGATACTCCCCAGCCTGCGTCCAGGGTCCTGCTCCGTCCAAAATCTCCTCCCAGGTCCATTCCTCCTTAACACGCTGCTTGGTCCTTTTATGGTGGGTTCTTCTGTCACAGTCGTCGTATGAATCGGACGAAGGTGCAGCGTGGTATGCGTGCATTCTTCTTTATTTAAGAACGAACACTGAACAAACGAACAAAATAACAAAACGAACCGTGAAGCTAATATGAGTAGTGCAGACAGGCAACTCAACATAGAACAAGAACCCACGAACACCAAAGGGGAAATGGCTACCTAATTATGATCCACAATCAGAGACAACGATAAACAGCTGCCTCTGATTAGGAACCATATCAGGCCACCATAGACATACAAATCACCTAGACCTACAAAAACCTAGACATACAAAAACTAACGTACCCACCCTAGTCACACCCTGACCTAACCGAAATATAAAGAAAACAGAGATATCTCTGGTGTGCCTGAGCATGACATCAGCGTACATGTAATTGCTAAGAACCACTACCACATATTCTTAAATTGGCACAGCACGCTCACTAACGGGTGCAACAAATATAGCCTCCTATAAGACACACCTCAAATGAAAGTGAATGAGTGAGAAACAACAAACCATGTACCCACTAGTGCACAAAACGTTTTTTTTGGCGCTCCAAATGTGGTATGGTAATGTATTCGGAAATTACAGTAAAATACTGTCAGCTATTGGCTAGTAAGTTGCTGTAGACTTTCACTGCAAAGTTTGTAGAACTCCTAAAATACAGTCTATTACCGTATTCTGTGGCAGTGCAGCATTCTCAGTCAACAGGTGCAACAATATAGCCTCTTACAAAGGCACACCTTAAAATATGTTAATGAGCCAGAGACAACATTTTCCCAATAAGGCACCATAATCCATACTGTACAACATATTTACAGTCTTTTACTGTGCATTCTACAGTAATCAACTGTATTCATTTTATACAGTATCATTACTGATAAAATTACAAAAAGGCAAACTGTATTAAGTAGGCTATCAGTTTAATCTCAGGGGACTTTGTGTTCTTCCTAATACTATGTAACAGCCTCTTCTATTTTCATATGGGTACAGTATTGAGGAGACAGAGGTTGTTTCAGAGTGAACTTAGATTGCACTTAGTTCTCCGATACGTGGTCAATTTGTCAGCCGGCAGTATGTAGGTCTAGAAATGAAGTGAATCTGATAGGTCTGGGCTAGGCTGGGGAGAGGACTGCAACCCCTTATTCACACATAAACTCTCCCTCAAAAAAGTCTGTGTGTACCCGAATCTTCCTGTTTGAGAACTCTTACATGGCGCCTCTGGGGCATTAGGCCCTCAGAATACCACTACATCACAGAAATGTAATTGTGAAGCGTCTCCCCCCCGCAGCCAGCCCGGCCGTTCCAAATTGAATTCTAAGTAAATAAATCAATCAATGGGAAGTAGGTTAGGAGCGAGACCGGAGTGGCTTTGCTTGCCTCCCATAATCCAACTAGGAGCACCTTCCAGTCTGCCTGCGTCCCGCCTCGCCTCGCCCTGCCTTTGCTCTCCCCCCCTGCATTTTAATGCACATTCAAATGTCAGCCCACAATAGACGAGGGAGAGGAGAGAGGAAGGAAAATGAAAAAGGAGGAGGGAGGAAGGATTAGGGGGGGGAAGAGAGGCGCTTGAGGGGAGAGGAAGAGAGTGGAGAGGAAGAGCATGGAGGAGGTGCACAAAGGGCCACAGGTAGGATTCTGACTTAGTATGCAACAGAAGGTGTGTCTGCCCTGCAATCGTCTGAGGAGAGGAGGCTTCTCTGTTTAGGAAGAAAGACGGAGGGGAAGGGACACAGACAGACGACACGAGTGTTCAGATGTTTGGGAAACTTCCACTGATTGGAAGAGAACATTGCCACTGCAGACAGTCCTTAGAGGAGATAGGAAATAGACCCAGTCATGTTTGAGATTAAGTTATGAGGTTATTATAATTCATGTTTTTTGATTTATAAATGTTTAACTTTTTTAATAGCATGGATAATAAGGAGAAACCTATCATTAAGGACATTTATATTGTGTTGCGTTTCATTTAGGGTGCGTTTCAACAAGCATTTAGGGTGCGTTTCAACAAGCATTTAGGGTGCGTTTCAACAAGCATTTAGGGTGCGTTTCAACAAGCATTTAGGGTGAATTTCAGTCATGTTATATCGCCTCAGTTGCATCAGTATCAGATTCAGTTGCGATCAGTCAAACGAAACCCCACTGTGTTGTGAGTGTCACGTATCCAGTGGTGAGTGAAGGAGTCAAGCGCAGAGAGCAGGTATTTCGTGCAAGTGGATTTGTATTTAATAATCCGAACAGAAATATATATAAGACGCCTACGCCACACAACAAAAGGGCGCGTCAATAACCAGTCCACAATAACTAGGACGAAATTACAGTACGAAAACACCACCACAACAAACAGAATAACAAGCCCGCACAAAAGTCGGCGGGCCAACTGGGTTTAAATAACCCCCTACCCTAAACACAAAACAGGTGATACAAATAGACAAATTAGACAAACTCAACAGAAAACAGACAAGGGGATCGGTGGCAGCTAGTAGACCGGAGACGACGACCGCCGAGCGCCGCCCGAACGGGAAGAGGCACCATCCTCGGCGGGATTCGTAACAGTGAGAGAGATAACGCTGCTGTGTTGTGAGAGAGATAACCCCACTGTGTTGTGAGAGAGATAACCCCGCTGTGACTTCCTATTTCCCTAACCCTAAAACCTAACCCTAACCTTAACCTTAGCTCCTTAACCCCTATCCCTAACATACATAGATCCTAACCATAACCCTAAACTGAATTCTAACACTAAAACTGATTCTAACCTTAATCCTAAACCCCCTGGAAATAGCATTTGTGGGGACAAAAAACATTCCCCAGTTGGTCCAATTTTTGTTTGTTTACTATTCTTTCCGGACTTCTGGTCCCCACAATTCGAGTAAACACGTCCACACATACAGTGAGAAACAAGTATTTGATACACTGCCAGGGCAACTAAGGAGTGGCTCCGTAAGAAGCATCTCAAGGTCCTGGAGTGGCCTAGCCAGTCTCCAGACCTGAACCCAATAGAAAATCTTTGGAGGGAGCTGAAAGTCCGTATTGCCCAGCGACAGCCCCGAAACCTGAAGGATCTTAAGAAGGTCTCTATGGAGGAGTGGGCCAAAATCCCTGCTGCACGTGTGTGCAAAACCTGGTCAAGAACTACAGGAAACGTATGATCTCTGTAATTGCAAACAAAGGTTTCGTACCAAATATTAAGTTCTGCTTTTTGATGTATCAAATACTTATGTCATGCAATAAAATGCAATCTATTACTTAAAAATCATACAATGTGATTTTCTGGATTTTTGTTTTAGATTCCATCTCTCACAGTTGGAGTGTACCTATGATAAAAATTACAGACCTCTACATGCTTTGTAAGTAGGAAAACCTGCAAAATCGCAGTGTTATCCAATACTTTACTTGGTACAGTGTTCTCCCACTGTACCAAACACACACACTGTAATGCAAACATCACATAACAACTAACCAATCAAAGGTACATATCTGTGAAGTCAACTCATCTCTAATCAGTACATCTCTGTGAAGTATCAACTCATCTCAATCAGTACATCTCTGTGAAGTCCAACTCATCTCTAATCAGTACCATCTTCTGAAGTCCAACTCATCTCTAATCAGTACATCTCTGTGAAGTCCAACTCATCTCTAATCAGTACATCTCTGTGAAGTCCACATCATCTCTAATCATACATCTCTGTGAGTCACAACTCATCTCTAATCAGTACATCTCTGTGAAGTCCCAACTCATCTCTAATCAGTACATCTCTGTGAAGTCCAACTCATCTCTAATCAGTACATCTCTGTGAAGTCCAACTCATCTCTAATCAGTACATTCTCTGTGAAGTCCAACTCATCTAATCAGTACATCTCTGTGAAGTCCAACTCATCTCTAATCCAGTACATCTCTGTGAAGTCCAACTCATCTCTAATCAGTACATCCATGTGAAGTCCAACTCATCTCTAATCAGTACATCTCTGTGAAGTCCAACTCTCTCTAATCAGTACATCCATGTGAAAGTCCAACTCATCTCTAATCAGTACATCTCTGTGAAGTCCAAATCGTATCTTTATTCAAACTATCTTTTCTAAAATCAGTACATCCATGTGC
>NW_019942996.1:281038-360505 GCF_002910315.2 Salvelinus sp. IW2-2015 | reverse complement strand
GATGTGGTTGTGAGAGAGATAACCCCACTGTGTTTGTGAGAGAGATAACCCCAATGTGTTGTGAGAGAGATAACCCCGCTGTGTTGTGAGAGAGATAACCCCAATGTTTGTGAGAGAGATAACCCCACTGTGCTGTGATAGGAATAACCCCGCTGTGGTGTGAGAGAGATAACCCCGCTGTGGTGTGAGAGTGATAACCCCTCTGTGGTGGTCGTGAGAGTGATACCCGCTCGTGGTGTGAGAGAGATAACCCCAATTGTGTGTGAGAGAGTAACCCCACTGTGGTGTAAGAGAGATAACCCCACTGTGTTTGTAGAAGAGAAACCCGAATGTGTTGTGAGAGAGAAACCCCGCCGTGTTGTGGAGAGAGATAACCCCAATGTGGTGTGAGAGAGATAACCCCACTGTGTTGTAAGAGAGATAAACCCACTGTGTTGTGAGAGAGATAACCCAGCCTGTGTTGTGAGAGAGATAACCCCAAGTGTAGGTGTGAGAAGATAACCCAATGTGGTGTGAGAGAGATAACGCCCAATGTGGTGTGAGAGATGTGAAGTCCAACTCATCTCTAATCAGTACATCTCTGTGAAGTCCAACTCATCTCTAATCATCAGGCTGACACAAAAGACTTCACAGAGACCAACTGAAAGAGAGGGAGAACACCACCACCCTCCATCATCTGTCATTGAAGCAGCGAGGAGGACCTGTGAGCTTTGTGGAGAATGGTTCGTGCCACTTCAAACAGCTGGCGTTAAGAACGAGCGTCAGAAGAAGCATTGGAAATCCCAACACAAAGGGAATGGCCTGTCTAGCGTTTGCAATGAGCATATGCCGTGCCCCCACAGACCTCAGAGCTGACGGCTGCCGGGGAGGCTGACACATACAGTCTCTTTCAACTTAAGTTGAAAGTTTTTCACGTCCAAAAAGAGGGAGCCCAAACTAAAAAGCGTAGGCCTAAATTGGAGTATGTGTTTTGGCTGTGTCTAAAATCACGTCATATCCCCCTACAGAGTGTACAATTTTGATAGAGGAGACTAGGACATGGAGCCTACATTCTGTCAGTGACACACAGAAGACTTGTTTGTCTGCTATTACTTAAAGGCAAACAATACATCGACCTAAGCCTGGATCTGCTTCTTCTTCTTTTGTTGCGAGTCCATCTGGTCTTGGAGCAACGGTTAGCATGCTAATGACTGTACTTAATGTAGAAGCATGAACACAATCAACCACCAAACACTCCACCATAATCACCCGAAAATCACGAGGTCTGTGACGGCCCACAGAAGCTCAGAATATGAATCTGTGTGTGTGTGTGTGTGTGTGTGTGTGTGTATGTGTGTGTGTGTGTGTGTGTGTGTGTGTGTGTGTGTGTGTGTGATATTCTGATTACGTCTCCACTCTGTGTGTTTTGTGTAAGTGAGGGCAATTTACACACCTTTATGCAGTCTAAATGAGGTCTAAATGAGTGAGTGAGAGCAACGCAATCAGTTCTGGACACTTAGTAAAGCAATTTACAATGCGACACACACTATGTCTTGCAAAATCACCATGTTAAATATTACAATGAGATTTGGCAAGACTGTGTATGTGTGTGTAACAGTATTTTGTTATTTTCTACCCTAAAGTTTTATTTGATTTCAGGAGGTGGTGGGGTGGAGTATTTCTCATTGGAATGCCCAGAGAGCTTCTATCTGTAGTTTCTACCTGGGTGTAGACTGTTTAAGTGTTTCAGATCAGATTAACAGTCTGCGTTTAGCAATCTGGGGTGGAAAACCTCTGACGTTCATCCATCTTCATGCCGCCGACACCTCTAAATCCCCTCAGGAATGTAGTGGGCTAGCTGACGTTGGATGAAACCCCTGTGGCTCTCCTCTCCATCTACCGAGTATTGTTAGCTGGGACTAAGCTGAAACGATGGACTAAACCCCTGGCTCCTCCCCAGCAAGGGATTGTAGTGGGCTAGCTGACGTTGGATGAAAACCCCTGTGGCTCTCCCCTCAGGATGTAGTGGACTTAATGCGACGTTGGATGAAACGCCCTGTGGCCCCCTCAGCCCCAGAAACTTCTAGGGATTGTGGCTACTGACGTCTGGAGTAACCCCTGGAGTCTTCTCCCCTCAGGGATGTAGTGGGCTAGCTGACGTTGGATGAAACCCCTGTGCTCTTCCCCTCCAAGATTAGTGGCTACGCTGACGTTGGATAATAACCCCTTGTGGCTCTCCCCTCCGGGAAGGTAGTGCTACTGACGTTGGATGAAACCCTCTGTGGCTCATCCCTCAGGATGTAGGGGCTACGCTGACGTTGGATGAAACACCCTGTGGCTCTCCCCTCAGGATGTAGTGGCTAGCTGACGTTGGATGAACCCCTGTGCTCTCCCCTCAGGATGTAGGGCTAGCTGACGTTGGATGAAAACCCTGTGGCTCTCCCCTCAGGATGTAGTGGGCTAGCTGACGTGGATGAAACCCCTGTGGCTCTCCCCTCCGGAAGTAGTGGCTAGCTGACGTTTGATAAACCCCTGTGGCTCTCCCTCGTAGATGTAGTGGCTAAGCTGAACGTGGGGATGAAAACCCCTGTGGCTCTCCCCTCAGGGATGTAGTGGGCTAGCTGACGTTGGATGAAACCCCTGTGGCTCTCCCCTCAGGGAGCTCAGTCCAAAATGAGGAATGTCCATGCGCTTATTTACTATGGGTCTGCAGATGAATGAGGGTGGTTGGGCGGAGGGTGACGTTGCAATGACGTCTAGGGAATGTTTTTCGCCGTGAACTCATCTCGTCTGGGGATAAATACGCTCTCAGCCCCGGTAGATCCGTCACAGTGTTCCTATAGGCAGGAACAGGAAAGTTACAGAATCACGTAACTGCACCACAGTAGAAGTGCATAGGGCTCTGTTCAAAAGTAGTGCACTATATAGGGAATAGGGCTCTGTTCAAAAGTAGTGCTGTCACGTTCCTGACCTGTTTTCTGTTGTTTTGTATGTGTGTGATGGTCAGGGCGTGAGTTTTGGGTGGGCAGTCTATGTTTGCTGTTTCTATGTTGGTTTTGGGTTGCCTGGTATGGCTCTTAGAGGCAGGTGTTTTGCGTTTTCCTCTAATTGAGAGTCATATTAAGGTAGGTTGTTCTCACTGTTTGTTTGTGGGTGATTGTCTCCTGTGTCAGTGTCTGTATGTTACGCCACACGGGACTGTTCCGGTTTTTGTTAGTTCGTTCGTTTTATGTAGTCTGTTTTCCTGGTTCATGCGTTCTTCACGTTGTATGTAAGTTCGTGTCCAGGTCTGTCTACATTCGTTTATTTGTTTTGTAATTATTCAAGTGTTTGTCGTGTTTTTCCGTTTTGTCTATTAAATCAATATGTATTCACAACCCGCTGCATTTTGGTCAAATCCCTGCTACTCCTCTTCGGATGAGGAGAAGGAGGAAGCCCGTTACAAGTGCACTATATAGGGAATAGGGCTCTGTTCAAAAGTAGTGCACTATGTAGGGAATAGGGCTCTGTTCAAAAGTAGTGCACTATGTAGGGAATAGGGCTCTGTTCAAAAGTAGTGCACTATATAGGGAATAGGGCTCTGTTCAAAAGTAGTGCACTATGTAGGGAATAGGGCTCTGTTCTAAAGTAGTGCACTATATAGGGAATAGGGCTCTGTTCTAAAGTAGTGCACTATATAGGGAATAGGGTGCCATCTGGGACGCAACGTGCATCACGAACACTAAATGTGTTCTTCTAGTACAGACTGAAATTGTATTGTATTTTTAATACTTTTACATCCCCTTTTTATAAAAATGTATAGTAATATAGCACACAGTAAAGTCCCTGGTGATAAAAATAAATACAAATTAACACAGAGTGTTAAATCAACGCTGAAAGTGTGGAGTCTGTGGACACATAAAGACACCGGAACAGTGTTCAAGTAACACACTGCTTAGTATAAAGCCATATTCAAATATTTCGTAGACTGCCTTGCCTTTCGACTTACCACCCAGGAGTGTATTTGCTACTGACAGACACATGGTTGTTGCATTCATCCATTTTCGGTCCTATGGACTTCACCAAGTGAGATTCTAATCGAATATGTTAAAATACATGTATATTTTTATTTAACACAATACTATACATATGTCATTGTGGAGGGCCTAGTTTTACCCTAATACAGGAGCCTGAACATCATACATAGGGCTGGAGTATTGGGCGGGCCTTAGGGGCCTGGCCCACCCTACCGTACCTCCTTGCCCTTCCAAATCAATATTGAAATATTGATCCTTAATTTGACCGAGACGCGCTCTGACAGAAAGACGCATCAATCTCAGTTAAAGCATCCGGGTGAGCGAAACAGCACCCCCTATCTATCTCAGTATGTGTAGCAGCATGAATCTGATGCTGTCTGGAACAAAAGAGTATGGCATGTCATACTCTTTCTGCCCAGACAGCATTAGATACAGTTAAAGTCGGAAGTGTACATACACTTAGGTTGGAGTCATTAAAACTCGTTTTACAACCACTCCACAAATTTCTTGTTAACACACTATAGATTTGGCAAGTTGGTTAGGACATCTACTTTGTGCATGACACAAGTCATTTTTCCAACAATTGTTTACAGACAGATTATTTCACTTATAATTCACTGTATCACAATTCCAGTGGGTCAGAAGTTTACATACACTAAGTTGACTGTGCCTTTAAACAACTTGGAAAATTCTAGAAAATTATGTCATGGCTTTAGAAGCTTCTGACAGGCTAATTGACATAATTTGAGTCAATTGGAGGTGTACCTGTGGATGTATTTCAAGGCCTACCTTCAAACTCAGTGCCTCTTTGCTTGACATCATGGGAAAATCAAAAGAAATCAGCCAAGACCTCAGAAAAACAATTGTAGACCTCAACAAGTCTGGTTCATCCTTGGGAGCAATTTCCAAATGCCTGAAGGTACCACGTTCATCTGTACAAACAATAGTATGCAAGTATAAACACCATGGGACCACGCAGCCGTCATACTGCTCAGGAAGGAGACGCGTTCTGTCTCCTAGAGATGAACGTACTTTGGTGCGAAAAGTGCAAATTAAGCCCAGAACAACAGCAAATGACCTTGTGAAGATGCTGGAGGAAACAGGTACAAAAGTACCTAATTCCACAGTAAAACAAGTCCTATATCGACATAACCTGAAAGGCCGCTTAGCAAGGAAGAAGACACTGTTCCAAAACCGCTATAAAAAAGCCAGACTCCGGTTTGCAACTGCACATGGGGACAAAGATTGTACTGTTTGGAGAAATGTCCTCTGGTCTGATGAAACAAAAATAGAACTGTTTGGCCATTATGACCATCGTTATGTTTGGAGGAAAAAGGGGGAGGCTTGCAATCCGAAGAACACCATCCCAACCGTTTCATGTTGTGGGGGTGCTTTGCTGCAGGAGCGACTGATGCACTTCACAAAATAGATGGCATCATGAGGTAGGAACATTATGTGGAGATATTGAAGCAACATCTCAAGACATCAGTCAGGAAGTTAATGCTTGGTCGCAAATGGATCTTCCAAATGGACAATGACCCCAAGCATACCTCCAAAGTTGTGGCAAAATGGCTTAAGGACAACAAAGTCAAGGTATTGGAGTGGCCATCACAAAGCCCTGACCTCATTCCTATAAAAAATGTGTGGGCATAACTGAAAAGCCCAATGCATTTCTATGGGAATAACATGCAGACCTAAGCTTGTCTTCTGCCTTCCCGCCTTTGGGACAAACACTCCCATTGTTAGAGCGGAGACATGACCATCTCATCATTTTATACAGATCTTTGGTTTCAGACTTTTGCAAATTGGAAAGGAAAGTGCACTGTTAGGATGCTGTATTGCCATAAAGTAAATTGATGTTTCGACAAAATTATCAAATTACTTCTGTCTAAATAAAATCATTCAAAATGCTTCACCAGGGAGCATGACTTAGCCACAGAGGATCATCAGCTTTGTTTAAAAAAACAAAAAAACAGAAGGGTGTTTGGGAAGCCCGGCAATTTGGGTCGTGGTCGTGGCAACAGGTCTAGCGGATTGAGATGCGGCTGTCAGTGAAAGCTTCTAAAATATGTGTTTAGATAATGTGTCTTGAGTAGAATATAAAATGTTGCATCAAGAAGGGGAAGGTGGTGTGGTGAAGATATGGCGTCTCTCTCTCCAGAATGCCTGCATATGTAGGAACGTTATGCATCACCACATACAGTACACCACTCATTTCTTCTTCGCCTCTCACAAGACAACAAAGTCTGTTTTTTAAWTTTTTTTTTACATACATTGTGAATTATAGTTCTTTCAGTATTTGAAAAATCTTTCCAACACTCCCGGCCTCGATAATCACACGCCTCGGTGTGAAATAGCAAAATATCATAATTATATTTATTTAACGAGGCAAGTCTGTTAAGAACAAATTATTATTCACAATGACGGCCTACACCGGCAAACCCAGACGACGCTGGGCCAATTGTGCGCCGCCCTATGGGACTCCCAATCACGACCGGTTGTGATACATCCTGGAGTCGAACTAGGGTGTCTGTAGTGATGCCTCTACCATTGAGATGCAGTACCTTAGACCGCCATGCCACTCGCTACTCACTGATTATCACATATATCCAGTGGGAAAAAACATCTTTCTGTCCCGAACTCACAGGTGCAGGAAACTTTGAGAGCCCGGAATAGGCTAATTGATACAATTTTGCAAGTTCATTAGCGACAGTTTCGGGTCAGACCCTGTCGTTATTTGATAAAATGTTGAACTTCACTAGGAATAGCTCAAGTCAAGACATATATGAAAGAGGGCAGACAGGTAGAGAAGAGAGATGAATGTGATTGAAAGAAACAGAATTTTCATCAGGATATTTTCTACTGTTTTTATTTGTTGCCTTTAGGCCTATGCATTTTACTTAGTTGATGATGGCCTACTCACCATACCTTTAGCCTTTAGGTAAAAAAAAAAAACAATGTAAAAAAATGTAATTGAGTTAATAAAGCCGTATACAAACATGGTCTCTTTTTTGCTTTCTTCAGTGAGGCAGCTCCAACATGCAGGTGTTTCAGCCTAGTGCTTTATGTGTTGGTGGGGCTAGCCAGCAGAAAATACAGAGCGTTGCGCCTGATTGGTTCAGTTTTCTGTCATGATTTGCTCAGTTTTCTGTCACTCATGAGACAGTAAGTCATCCCCAATTCTAAGCTTAGAGCTCAAACATTTTAGCCCCTTGGGTTCTGCCTTAGAGTTATATTAGAAGTGCCCATCCAAGAAGGCTCAAGGTCATTAGCCACAGATAGAATGACATCAGATCATGTTATATGTACAGTAGCTTTGATTGGTCTGATCATGTCAACATCTTACTTTTAAAGTCTTAGCTAGCAGTCATCATCAGTTGTCATCAAGTTGACAGTCTACTGGCAAATCCTTTTTAATCCTTGTCATATTTTTTTAAATAAAAAAATTATATATATATATTTCACCTTTATTTAACCAGGTAGGCCAGTTGAGAACAAGTTCTCATTTACAATTGCGACCTGGCAAAGATAAAGCAAAGCAGTTCGACACATACAACAACACAGAGTTACACATGAAGTAAAACAAACATACAGTCAATAATACTGTAGAAAAGTAAGTCTATATACAATGTGAGCAAATGAGGTGAGATAAGGGAGGTAAAGACAAAAAGGCCATGGCGGCGAGGTAAATACAATATAGCAAGTAAAACACTGGAATGGTAGATTTGCAGTGGAAGAATGTGCAAAGTAGAAACAGAAATAATGGGGTGCAAAGGAGCAAAATAAATAAATACAGTAGGGGAAGCGGTAGTTGTTTGGGCTGAATTATAGATGGGCTATGTACAGGTGCAGTAATCTGGTGCTTAAAGCTAGTGAGGGAGATGAGTGTTTCCAGTTTCAGAGATTTTTGAAGTTCGTTCCAGTCATTGGCAGCAGAGAACTGGAAGGAGAGGCGGCCAAATGAGGAATTGGCTTTGGGGGTTACAAGAGAGATATACCTGCTGGAGCGCGTGCTACAGGTGGGTGCTGCTATGGTGACCAGCGAGCTGAGATAAGGGGGTACTTTACCTAACAGGGTCTTGTAGATGACCTGGAGCCAGTGGGTTTGGCGACGAGTATGAAGCAAGGGCCAGCCAACGAGAGAATACAGGTCGCAGTGGTGGGTAGTATATGGGCCTTTGGTGACAAAACGGATGGCACTGTGATAGACTGCATCCAATTTATTGAGTAGGGCATTTGAGGCTATTTTGTAAATGACATCGCCGAACTCGAGGATCGATAGGATGGTCAGTTTTACAAAGGTATGTTTGGCAGCATGAGTGAAGGCTGCTTGGTTGCGAAATAGGAAGCCAATTCTAGATTTAACTTTGGATTGAAGATGTTTGATGTGAGTCTGGAAGGAGAGCTTACAGTCCAACCAGACACCTAGGTATTTGTAGTTGTCCACATATTCTAAGTCAGAACGGGCAGGTGCAGGCAGCGATCGGTTGAAGAGTATGCATTTAGTTTTACTTGTATTTAAGAGCAGTTGGAGGCCACGGAAGGAGAGTTGTATGGCATTGAAGCTCATCTGGAGGGTTGTTAACACAGTGTCCAAAGAAGGGCCAGAAGTATACAGAATGGTATCGTCTGCGTAGAGGTGGATCAGAGAATCACCAGCAGCAAGAGCGACATCATTGATGTATACAGAGAAGAGAGTCGGCACAAGAATTGAACCCTGTGGCACCCCCATAGAGACTGCCAGAGGCCCGGACAACAGGCCCTCCGATTTGACACACTGAACTCTATCAGAGAAGTAGTTGGTGAACCAGGCGAGGCAATCATTTGAGAAACCAAGGCTATTGAGTCTGCCGATGAGGATGTGGTGATTGACAGAGTCGAAAGCCTTGGCCAGGTCAATGACTACGGCTACACAGTATAGTGTCTTATCGATGGCGGTTAAGATATCATTTAGGACCTTGAGCGTGGCTGAGGTGCACCCATGACCAGCTCTGAAACCAGATTGCATAGCTGAGAAGGTGCGGTGGGATTCGAAATGGTCGGTAATCTGTTTATTGACTTGGCTTTCGAAGACCTTAGAAAGGCAGGGTAGGATAGATATAGGTCTGTAGCAGTTTGGGTCAAGAGTGTCCCCCCCTTTGAAGAGCGGGATGACCGCAGCRGCTTTCCAATCTTTGYGAATCTCAGACGACACGAAAMAGAGGTTGAACAGGCTAGTAATAGGGGTTGCAACAATTTCGMCAGATKATTTTAGAAAGAAAGGGTCCAGATTGTCTAGCCCGGCTGATTTGTAGGGGTCCAGATTTTGCAYCTCTTTCAGAACATCAGCTGACTGGATATGGGAGAAGGAGAAATGGGGAAGGCTTGGGCGAGTTGCTGTGGGGGGTGCAGTGCTGTTGACCGGGGTAGGGGTAGCCAGGTGGAAAGCATGGCCAGCTGTAGAAAAATGCTTATTGAAATTCTCAATTATAGTGGATTTATCGGTGGTGACAGAGTTTCCTAGCCTCAGTGCAGTGGGCAGCTGGGAGGAGGTGCTCTTATTCTCCATGGACTTTACAGTGTCCCAGAACGTTTTTGAGTTTGTGTTGCAGGAAGCAAATTTCTGCTTGAAAAAGCTAGCCTTGGCTTTACTACCTGCCTGTGTATATTGGTTTATAACTTCCCTGAAAAGTTGCATATCACGGGGGCTGTTCGATGCTAATGCAGAACGCCACAGGATGTTTTGTGTTGGTTAAGGGCAGTCAGGTCTGGAGAGAACCAAGGGCTATATCTGTTCCTGGTTCTAAATTTCTTGAATGGGGCATGCCTATTTAAGATGGTGAGGAAGGCATTAAAAAAAAAAAAACAGGCATCCTCTACTGACGGGATGAGGCCAATATCCTTCCAGGATACCTGGGCCAAGTCGATTAGAAAGGCCTGCTCGCTGAACTGTTTCAGGGAGCGTTTGACAATGATGAGTGGAGGTCGTTTGACCGCTGACCCATTACGGATGCAGGCAATGAGGCAGTGATCGCTGAGATCTTGGTTGAAAACAGCAGAGGTGTATTTAGAGGGCAAGTTGGTTAGGATGATATCTATGAGGGTGCCCGTGTTTACGGCTTTGGGGTGGTACCTGGTAGGTTCATTGATAATTTGTGAGAGATTGAGGGCATCATGCTTAGATTGTAGGATGGCTGGGGTGTTAAGCATGTCCCAATTTAGGTCACCTAGCAGCACGAGCTCTGAAGATCGATGGGGGGCAATCAGTTCACATATGGTGTCCAGAGCACAGCTGGGGGCAGAGGGTGGTCTATAGCAGGCAGCAACGGTGAAAGACTTGTTTTTAGAGAGGTGGATTTTTAAAAGTAGAAGTTAAAATTGTTTGGGTACAGACCTGGATTGTTGGACAGAACTCTGCAGGCTATCTCTGCAGTAGATTGCAACACCGCCCCCTTTGGTCATTATATCTTGTCTTAAAATGTTGTAGTTAGGGATGGAGATTTCAGAGTTTTTGGTGGTCTTCCTAATCCAGGATTCAGACACGGCTAGGACATCCGGGTTGGCAGGGTGTGCTTAAGAGGTGAATAAAACAAACTTAGGGAGGAGGCTTCTAATGTTAACATGCATGAAACCAAGGCTATTACAGAAGTCATCAAAAGAGAGCGCCTGGGGAATAGGAGTGGAGCTAGGCACTGCAGGGCCTGGATTAACCTCTACATCACCAGAGGAACAGAGGAGGAGTAGGATAAGGGTACGGCTAAAAGCTATGAGAATTGGTCGTCTAGGACGTCCGGAACAGAGAGTAAAAGGAGCAGGTTTCTGGGGGCGATAAAATAGCTTCAAGGTAAAATGTACAGACAAAGGTATGGTAGGATGTGAATACAGTGGAGGTAAACCTAGGCATTGAGTGATGATGAGAGAGATATTGTCTCTAGAAACATCATTGAAACCAGGTGATGTCATCGCATGTGTGGGTGGTGGAACTGAAAGGTTGGATAAGGTATAATGAGCAGGGCTAGAGGCTCTACGGTGAAATAAGCCATTAAACACTAACCAGAACAGCAATGGACAAGGCATATTGACATTAAGGTGAGGCATGCTTAGCCGAGTGATCATAAGGGTCCAGTGAGTAGTAAGGTTGGTTGGGGTCACGGCGATTCAGACAGCTAGCCGGGCCATGGGTAGCAAGCTGGCAGAAGATGGAGGTCTGTTTTTAGCCACCTCGTGCGTTTCCGTCGGTAGATTAGTGGGGTTCCGTGTGGTAGAGGGGACCAATCCAATTGGCAAAATAGTTATAGTTATAGTGGCCCAAGAAAATTGTCCGATAGACCTATTCAGATAGCAGCCGATAAGACAGCTAACGATTAGCGGGCCGTAGATGGGCGTTCATGTTACGTCGCGACAGAGGGGCCAGTTGGATAACTCCCTCGGGCAGATAACGTTGGTAGTCCAGTCGTAAAAGGCCCGGTGGGGCTCCGCATCGGCAGTAAAACGGGTCCGGATAGGTGATTGTAGCCCAGGAGTGGCTGATGGAACTCTTCAACTGGCTAGCTCCGGAATAATTGATGTTTGCTCTGGGACCGACGTTAGCCAATAGTCACTCGGATAGCAGCTAGCTAGCTGCGAGATCCAGGTGTAAATGTCCAGAGCTTGCGGTAGAAATCCGGGGATATGGAGAGAAAATAGGTCCGTAATGCTCTGGTCTGAGTCGCGTTGCACAAAACTGCCGATAGCTTTTCGAGCTAAAGGATAGCTGATGACCGCCAACCGTGGTTAGCTGAATACTTGTAGTGAACTGGCTAACTTCTGGCTAACTTCTGGCTAGCTTCTGTTGTGGATTTTAGATTTGAGGTGAAAAATATATATATATTTTTTAAATTGGTGAGGCAGGTTGCAGGAGAGTGTTTTGAAGTAGAGTTTTTAGAAAAAAATATATAAAAAGATATGCGAAGAAAAGATGTGTATATATATATATATATATACACGGGACACGACAAGACGAGGACGTCTGACTGCTATGCCATCTTGGAATTGAATGTGAAGAGAAATAATGAAGAGAAATTATAGATGAAACTTATCGGTGCTCATCGGCCCATCCCACATTTTGTGTTTGTTTGCCCCACTAAGATTTATATGCTAAAATCGCCGCTGGGCCTACTGCTGCGTTGGACTATAGGCTATCTCTGAGTTCTATGCTCTCATGTCTTTAGCCGCCAATGGATCCTTTAGCCGCCATTGGATCACAGTGTATCAATGTGTTCATGCTCTCGCCATAGTTGAATTTTAACTTTTCAATGTTTATAATTTGACTTCAGTTTTTTATGATTAACCACGTGACAATGATTTTGAGGAACGAAAACTTTATTATTGAAATGAAACTGTTTCACGAGAATGTGCATATAAAAATAGTCATTACTAAGCCATGCAGTTCAGTAGAAATGGTATGATAAATTGTAAGCTTCCCTAAATTGAAACTCACGAGTTGCTAATGGTCTTTACTATTATATCCATTAAAAAAAATGCACAAGCGCGTGCACACATAGGAGGTCCATGGAAAAACAGGCCAACCAATGGAAATCAAATGCCCATTCAGCTGATTCTGCTCATACACATCACTGTGAACCAAAACCACGCCCATTGTTACATTTCCCGGCATTCTCTATTGCATGTCGATATTTACAATATTTTTTTTCAATATCTATATTTGATTGATTATTATTATGCTACACAAACATAAATAACATACATTTTTCTAAACTAATCCAATCAGTTAGTTGGATTTTTTTGCACCAGTTACTAAAATGTTTGTTACAGTTTAAATGCCTCGTCTCCCCACAATAATTCTAACCCAGGCACAGATTCTGCAGGTGACTACAAATGCCAACTTCTGTACATCATAACTCTGGCCGGGTTCCAATAGGAATTACACACCACTTTACAAGACAGTATAATGTGACATGCAAGTAGGGTTGTGGAATTCTGGTGACTTTCCTGAAGTTCCCAGCTTCTCCAAAAATCCTGTTTGGAAAGTTTTGGGAAAAGTCAATGGAAGTTTGCAACCCTACTTGCAGGCCTGGTGTAGCCTGAGGTATGAACTGGGGTAAAATTATGCATTAATAACAAAAGGTAGAAAGGATGGCCTACAGGGTACATCTACAGTGACAAGTGTTTGTTCCCCTTTAGGAACATATCTCAACCTTTTTTCCTGAAAGTGTAATACAATGGCTTGAAATTCATGAAACTCATGGTTTACAGGCCACATCAGGCCTACAAGTCACATTATGCTGGCTTGCAAGATGATGTGTAATTCCTATTGGAATTCAACCAGTTTGGGGATATCCAACTTTTATTTGTTTAATTTGTTTGTTCATTTACTTTCAGTGTTGATTTAATACAGTGTTAATTATTTTGTTGTTGTCGTTACAATGGAGAATTTCAGTGTTCTAAATGTCAAACCACAAAGAATTATGTCAAAATTTATTTTTGTGTATTTTTATAGCCCTCTATTCCTCATTATGCCATGGCGGTGAGACCTCAAACTAACTAGAGTGTAATGAAGCACTGATAATTAATCCGGTGTGTGTGTTGTGCAGTCCAACTAACTCTGGTAGGGACTGGCAGTGTGTTCCAATCAGCCAGGAGGGTAGGATTTTTCTGGGCAGACTTAAGACTAAAATCCTTCTCCTCTCTCAGAAGCATCCGTAAAGCCCCAATGCTCTCGGCCGGTGTATTTGATATGTATGCAACCTCCACACACACACGCACGCACACAGACACACACACACTTTGATGTGTATGCCACTTCTTCTAATGTACCATACCAGTGTGTGGGTGAACAGCACGGTCCCTGTCACTCTGTCCTCTAACTATGCATCCATCTTTATGCAAAACCTCAGGCCTGACACTCAGAGGACTCCCGAGAGACCGCCACACACACACACACACACACACACACACACACACACACACACACACAACACACAACACACACACACACACACACACACACATCACACACACACTTTTGTGTCCATTTCAAAATGTCAGTGGCGCACACCAAGAATATGAAAGCATCACATCCTAAAGGCTTCAATGAAAGATGACTATTGGTTTAACAGCTGTCAAATATACAGCTTCGGGTCTCTGTGCACTGAGAAACTTCAGAACTCACAGATTTAAATCCCTCTTGAATTTGAGTCCTTTGCCTTGTGTTATCCAAAAGCCCTCCTGTATTTGTTCTCCTTTCTAGTCATTTCAAGCAGTTGTCTGTGCTCTTGGGTGTGTCGGTGTGGGTGTGTCTGTATCTGTGTGTGTTGCATCAGTTGCACACTGAGTATTGAGTCATGGCTGTGATTTTATTTAGCAGAAAACTGTCGCCTTGGTAAAAGTTTGTCTTTCAAATAAGTTTTTAGGAAAATGTGTCCAGTTCAACCAGCCCACCCACTCAACTCCTCAGCTGAAAGTCATGGACAAGAATACAAAGTCTGAGCAGTCTCTTGATTCAGGTCTCCCTTGATTCAGTCTCCCCTCTCACTCTCTCTCTTCTCTCTCTCTCTCTCTCTCTCTCCTCTCTCTCTCTCTCTCTCTCTCTCTCTCTCTTCTCTCCGCCCCTCCTTCCCTCTCTCTCTCCCCCCCCTCCCTCTCTCTCTCCCCTCTCTCTCCCTCTCCTCTCTCTTCGCCTTCTCTCCTTCTCTCTCTCCCCCTCCTTGCTTCCTCCTTCCTTCCTTCCTCTTCTTCTTCCTTCCTTTCCTTCCTTCCTTCCTTCCTTCCTTCCTTTCCTTCCTTCTTCCTTCCTTCTTCCTTCCTTCCTCCTTCCTTCCTTCCTCTCCTCCTCCCTCCCCCCTCCCTCCCTCCTCCCTCCCTCCCTCCCTCCTTCCTTCCTTCCTTCCTTCCTTCCTTCCTTCCTTCCTTCCTTCCTTCCTTCCTTCCTTCCTTCTCTCTCTCTCTCTCTCTCTCTCTCTCCCCTCCTTCCCTCTCACTCTCTCGCCCTCCTTCCCCTCTCTCTCTCTCTCTCCCTCCTTCTCCTCTCGCTCTCTCTCTCCCTCCTTCCCTCTCTCTATCTCTCTCTCTCTCTCTCTCTCTCTCTCTCTTCCTCCTTCCCTATCTTCTCTCTCTCCCTCTCTCTCTCTCTCTCTCCCTCCTCCCTCTCTCTCTCTCTCGGCCCTCCTTCCCTCTCTCTCTCTCTCTCTCCCTCCTTCCCTCGCTCTCTCTCTCTCCCTCCTTCCTCTCTCTCTCTCTTCTCTCTCTCCCCTCCCTCTCTCTCTCTCTCTCTCTCTCTCTCTCTCTCTCTCCTCTCTCTCTCTCTCTCCCTCTTTCCCATCTCTCTCTCTCTCTCCCTCCTCCGTCTCTCTCCCTCTTTCTCTCTCTCTCTCGCCCTCCTTCCCCTCTCTCTCCTCTCTCTCTCCTTCCCTCTCTTCTCTCTCTCTCTCTCTCCTCTCTCTCTTCTCTCTCTCTTCTCTTCTCTCTTCTCTCTCTCTCTCTCTCTCTCTCTCCTCTTCTCTCTCTCTCCTCCCCTCTTCCCTCTCTCTCTCTCTCGCCCTCCTTCCCTCCTCCTCTCTCCCCTTCTCCCTCCACTTCTCTACTCTCTCTCACCTCCTTCCCTCTCTCGATCTCTCTCGTACTCTCTCTCTCTCGTCATCGACCTCGTCTACTCTCTCTCCCTTCATCTCGTACTCTGCATCGCGACTCTTTCTTCTCTCTCTCTCTCTCTCCCTCATTCTCTCTCTCTCTCTCTCACTCTCTCTTTCTCTTTCTATAATGCACTGCGAGCATGATGATGTAACAGCTGGAAACACATGCAGCACAGCTCTAGACATCTGTATCAACTGATTCGCCAAACAAGTTATTAAAAGTGAATGACATAGCTTTGGACCATGATCAGTTTGTTAAGGCTTTTGCAGAGGGTTTTGCATTGTCCATAAACAGGTCAATGGCCTCTTCATGGACTGGTCTACATGGACTAGAATAAGAAAGCACAAACCACAGCAACTCACGTATACTTTAGTCCCTGTATATATTTATGTAATTGCTTGGCTGAATACGCGGATTGGCTGGTACAATTCATGGGTACAAACTTCTATGACGGAGAATAAAGTAATTGCAAACGCATGGCCAAATAGGAGAAGTTAACTATCTGTGTTAGTTTTTAATCACAGATTTATTAAGACTCTCTGGCCAATCAGGGATATTAATTGATCAATTAAAGGAAGCAACAACAACCTCGAAGACGGGAGTTGTACATCCCTGGCCTAAATGATTGTCATTGACAACCAAGGTGTGATTGCTGCAAAATCAACACTAGGTAACACTGGCCAATTTGCTGTGTGTTTATTGTCCTAAGGCACAAACAACCCAAACCAATGTCTAAAAATTGTATCTGTTTTATAATTGAGTTTATGACTGAGAATGTGAAATATATTACCGTCTCCACACATGAATAATTAATGGAGTGATATAAAGTTCTCCCATTTATCATGGCGAGGAGCATATTCATTACCCATAGTCCAAGTTGAAATGTCATTTGAACGATATGAAAATGCATGCGTAGCGATGGTGCTCAAAGATTGCAGCGCTGCAAAAAAGAACTATTTGAAATTCAGCTGTAGAAATAAAGAACTCATCTCAACATCTATATACAAAGGTTTGGGGACACCCCTTCAAATTAGTGGATTCGGATATTTCAGCATACCCATCACTGAAACGAGTGATGAATCACGCTTCACCATCTGGCAGTCCGACTGACTAATCTGGGTTTGGCGGAGGCCAGGAGAACGCTACCTGCCTCAATGCAGAGTGCCAACTGTAAAGTTTGGTGGAGGATCAATAATGGTCTGGGGCTGTTTTTCATGGTTCGGGCTAGGCCCCTTAGTTCCAGTGAAGGGAAATCTTAACGCTACAGCATACAACGACATTCTAGATGATTCTGTTTCCAACTTGACAACAGTTTGAGGAAGACCCTTTCCTGTTTCAGCATGACAATGCCCCCATGTACTAAGCGAGGTCCATACAGAAATGGTTTGTTGAGATTGGTGTGGAAGAACTTGACTGGCCTGCACAGAACCCTGACCTCAACCCCATCAAACACCTTTGGGATGAATTGGACCACAGACTGTTAGCCAGGCCTAATCACTCAACATTAGTGCCCAACCTCACTAATGCTCGAGGCGGAATAGAAGCAAGTCCCCGCAGCAATGTTCCAACATCTAGTAGAAAGCCTTCCCAGAAGAGCAGAGGCTGTTATAGCAGCAAAGGGGGGACCAACTCCATATTAATGCCCATGGTGCAAATGCAGCATAATTTAATATAAGATTGTGAATAAGTGATGGAATCATAACAGCTGTGGGAATAAGACAGTAAACTCTCATTAAGTCTGATCCCTCAGTATCAGATGAATCACTGGAGGATGTAACAACTGTGTTTATCATATCGAGTCACTGTTGAATTCAACATGATCTGTTCAAATGACAGTTTGGTATTTTACTATGAGGAGGAGAATGTGTGACTGTTGTAAACTTAGCAAAAAAAAGAAACGTCCTCTCACTGTCAACTGCATTTATTTTCAGCAAACTTAACATGTGTAAATATTTGTATGAACATAACAAGATTCAACAACTGAGACATAAACTGAACAAGTTCCACAGACATGTGACTAACAGAAATGTAATAATGTGTCACTGAACAAAGGGGGGGTCAAAATCAAAAGTAACAGTCAGTATCTGGTGTGGCCAACAGCTGCATTAAGTACTGCAGTGCATGTCCTCATCATGGACTGCACCAGATTTGCCAGTTCTTGCTGTGAGATGTTACCCCGCTCTTCCACCAAGGCACCTGCAAGTTCCCGGACATTTCTGAGGGGAATGGCCCTAGCCCTCACCATCCAATCCAACAGGTCCCAGACGTGCTCAATGGGATTGAGATCCGGGCTCTTAGCTGGCCATGGCAGAACACTGACATTCCTGTCTGCAGGAAATCACTCACAGAACGAGCAGTATGGCTGGTGGCATTGTCATGCTAGAGGGTCATGTCAGGATGAGCCTGCAGGAAGGGTACCACATGAGGGAAGAGGATGTCTTCCCTGTAAAGCACAGTGTTGAGATTGCCTGCAATGACAACAAGCTCTGTCCGATGATGCTGTGACACATCGCCGCAGACCATGACAGACCCTCCACCTCCAAATCGATCCCGCTCCAGAGTACAGGCCTCGGTGTAACGCTCATTCCTTTGGCAATAAACGCGAATCCAACCGTCACCCCTGGCGAGACAAAACTGCGACTTGTCAGCGAAGAGCACTTTTTCCCCGTCCTGTCTGGTCCAGCGACGGTGGGTTTGTACCCATAGGCGACGTTGTTGCCGGTGATATCTGGTGATGCAGATAGCAGGCCTACAAGCCCTCAGTCCAGCCTCTCTCAGCCTATTGCGGACAGTCTGAGCACTGATGGAGGGATTGTGCGTTCCTGGTGTAACTCAGGCAGTTGTTGTTGCCATCATGTACCTGTCCCGCAGGTGTGATGTTCGGATGTACCGATCCTGTGTAGGTGTTGTTACATGTGGTCTGCCACTGCGAGGACGATCAGCTGTCCGTCCTGTCTCCCTATAGCGCTGTCTTAGGCGTCTCACAGTACAGACATTGCAATTTATTGCCCTGGCCACATCTGAAGCAGGATATTACACCCCGTTTACACCTCTGGACCGGCAGCAGGCTAACCCAACCATCCCAGTTTACACCTCTGGACCGGCAGCAGGCTAACCCAACCATCCCAGTTTACACCTCTGGACCGGCAGCAGGCTAACCCAACCATCCCAATTTACACCTCAGGACAGACAGCAGGTTAACTCAACCATCCCAGTATTACAACCTCTGAACCGGCGCAGGCTAACCCAACCAGTCCCAGTTTACACACTCTGGACAGACAGCTAACCCAACGTACCCAGTTTTACACCTCAGGACAGCAGCAGGCTAACCCAACCAGTCCCAGTTTACACCTCTGGACGCAGCAGGCTAACCCAACCGTCCCAGTTCCACTCGGAAGCCAGCAGGCTAACCCAACCATCCCAGTTTACACCTCTGGACCGGCAGCAGGCCTTAACCCAACCATCCCAGTTTAAACCTCGGACAGCAGCAGCTAACCCAACCTCCCAGTTTACACCTCAGGACAGGCCAGCCAGGCTAACCCAACCGTCCCAGTTTACACTTCAGGACAGCCAGCAGGCTAACCCAACCGTCCCAGTTTACCCTTCAGGAACAGCCAGCAGGCTACCCAACCGTCCCAGTTTACACCTCAGGACAGACCAGCAAGGCTACACCCAACCATTCCCAGTTTACACCTCAGACGACAGCAGGCTTAACCCAACCGTCCCAGTTTCACCTCAGGACAGCCAGCAGGCTAACCCAACCGTCCCAGTTTACACCTCAGGACAGAGCAGCTAACCCAAAGTCCCAGTTTACACCTCAGGACAGCCAGCAGGCTAACCCCAACCGTCCCAGTTTTACACCCAGGACAGCCAGCAGGCTAACCAACCAACCAGTTTACACCTCGTGGACGCCAGCAGGCTAACCCAACCGTCCCAGTTTACACCTCAGGACAGACAGCTAACCCAACCGTCCCAGTTTACACCTCAGGACAGCCAGCAGGCTAATCCAACCGTCCAGTTTACACCTTCAGGACAGCCAGCAGGCTAACCCAACCAGTCCCAGTTTACACCTCTGGACGAGCAGCAGGCTAACCAACCGTCCCAGTTTACACCTCTAGGACCGGCAGCAGGCTAACCCAACCGTCCCAGTTAAAACCTCTGGACAGACAGCTAACCCAACCGTCCCAGTTTACACCTCAGGACAGACAAGCTAACCCAACCGTCCCAGTTTACACCTCAGGACAGCCAGCAAGCTAATCCAACCGTCCCAGTTTACACCTCAGGACAGCCAGCAGGCTAACCCAACCATCCAGTTTACACCTCTGGACCGGCAGCAGGCTAACCCAACCGTCCCAGTTTACACCTCTGGACCGCAGCAGCTAACCCAACCGTCCCAGTTTAAACCTCTGGACAAGACAGCTAACCCCAACCTCCCAGTTTACACCTCAGGACAGCCAGCAGGCTAACCCAACCGTCCCAGTTTACACTTCAGGACAGCCAGCAGGCTAACCCAACCGTCCCAGTTTACACTTCAGGACAGCCAGCAGGCTAACCCAAACCGTCCCAGTTTACACCTCAGGACAGCCAGCAGGCTAACCCAACCGTCCCAGTTTACACCTCAGGACAGACAGCTAAACCCAACCGTCCCAGTTTACACCTCAGGACAGCCAGCAGGCTAACCCAACCGTCCCAGTTTACACCTCAGGACAGACAGCTAACCCAAAGTCCCAGGTTACACCTCAGGACAGCCAGCAGGCTAACCCAACCGTCCCAGTTTACACCTCAGGACAGCCAGCAGGCTAACCCAACCATCCCAGTTTACACCTCTGGACCGGCAGCAAGGCTAACCAACCGTCCCAGTTTAACCTCTGGACAGACAGCTAACCCAACCGCTCCAGTTTACACCTCAGGACAGCCAGCAGGCTAACCCAACCGTCCCAGTTTACACTTCAGGACAGCCAGCAGGCTAACCCAAACCGTCCCAGTTTACACTCAGGACAGCCAGCAGGCTAACCCAACCGTCCCAGTTTACAACCTCAGGACAGCCAGCAGGCTAACCCAACCGTCCCAGTTTACACCTCAGGACAGACAGGCTAACCCAACCGTCCCAGTTTACACCTCAGGACCGGCAGCAGGCTAACCCAACCGCTCCCAGTTTACACTTCAGGACAGCCAGCAGCTAACCAAACCGTTCCAGTTTACACCTCAGGACAGCCAGCAGGCTAACCCAACCATCCCAGTTTACACCTCTGGACCGGCAGCAGGCTAACCCAACCGTCCCAGTTTACACCTCTAGACAGACAGCTAACCCAACCGTCCCAGTTTACACTTCAGGACAGCAGCAGGCTAACCCAACCATCCCAGTTTACACTTCAGGACAGCCAGCAGGCTAACCCAACCGTCCCAGTTTACACCTCAGGACAGCCAGCAGGCTAACCCAACGTCCCAGTTTACACCTCTGGACCGCAGCAGGCTAACCCAACCGTCCAGTTTCACACCTCAGGACAAGCCAGCAGGCTAACCCAACCATCCCAGTTTACACTTCAGGACAGCCAGCAGGCTAATCCAACCATCCCAGTTTACACCTCAGGACAGCCAGCAGGCTAACCCAACCATCCCAGTTTACACTTCAGGACAGCCAGCAGGCTAACCCAACCCATCCCAGTTTACACCTCAGGACAGCAGCAGGCTAACCCAACCATCCCAGTTTACACCTCAGGACAGCCAGCAGGCTAACCCAACCATCCCAGTTTACACTTCAGGACAGCCAGCAGGCTAACCCAACCGTCCCAGTTTACACTTCAGGACAGCCAGCAGGCTAACCCAACCGTCCCAGTTTACACTTCAGGACAGCCAGCAGGCCTCAAACCGACCCAGTTTACACCTCAGGACAGCCAGCAGCTAACCCAACCGTCCCAGTTTACACCTCAGGACAGACAGGGCTAACCCAACCGTTCCAGTTTACACCTCAGGACAGCCAGCAGGCTAACCCAACCATCCCAGTTTACACCTCAGGACAAGCCAGCAGGCTAACCCAACCAGCCCAGTTTACACCTCAGGACAGCCAGCAGGCTAACCCAAACGTCCCAGTTTACACCTCAGGACAAGCCAGCTAACCCAACCGTCCCAGTTTACACTCAGGACGCCAGCAGGCTAACCCAACCGTCCCAGTTTACACCTCTGGACCGGCAGCAGGCTAACCCAACCGTTCCAGTTTCACACCTCAGGACAGCCAGCAGGCTAACCCAACCATCCCAGTTTACACTTCAGGACAGCCAGCAGGCTAATCCCAACCATCCCAGTTTACACCTCAGGACAGCCAGCAGGCTAACCCAACCATCCCAGTTTACACTTCAGGACAGCCAGCAGGCTAACCCAACCATCCCAGTTTACACCTCAGGACAGCCAGCAGGCTAACCCAACCATCCCAGTTTACACCTCAGGACAGCCAGCAGGCTAACCCAACCATCCAGTTTACACTTCAGGACAGCCAGCAGGCTAACCCAACCGTCCCAGTTTACACTTCAGGACAGCCAGCAGGCTAACCCAACCGTCCCAGTTTACACTTCAGGACAGCCAGCAGGCTAACCAAACCGTCCCAGTTTACACCTCAGGACAGCCAGCAGGCTAACCCAACCGTCCCAGTTTACACCTCAGGACAGACAGCTAACCCAACCGTCCCAGTTTACACCTCAGGACAGCCAGCAGGCTAACCCAACCGTCCCAGTTTACACCTCAGGACAGACAGCTAACCCAAACGTCCCAGTTTACACCTCAGGACAGCCAGCCAGGTAACCCAACCGTCCAGTTTACACTCAGGACAGCCAGCAGGCTAACCCAACCATCCCAGTTTACACCTCTGGACCGCAGCAGGCTAACCCAACCGTCCCAGTTTAAACCTCTGACAGACAGCTAACCCAACCGTCCCAGTTTACACCTCAGGACAGCCAGCAGGCTATCCCAACCGTCCCAGTTTACACTTCAGGACAGCCAGCAGGCTAACCCAACCGTCCCAGTTTACACTTCAGGACAGCCAGCAGGCTAACCCAACGTCCCAGTTTACACCTCAGGACAGCCAGCAGGCTAACCCAACCGTCCCAGTTTACACCTCAGGACAGACAGCTAACCCAACCGTCCCAGTTTACACCTCAGGACGCGCAGCAGGCTAACCCAACCGTTCCCAGTTTACACTTCAGGACAGCCAGCAGGCTAACCAAACCGTTCCAGTTTACACTTCAGGACAGCCAGCAGGCTAACCCAACCGTTCCAGTTTACACCTCAGGACAGCCAGCAGGCTAACCCAACCATCCCAGTTTACACTTCAGGACAGCCAGCAGGCTAACCCAACCGTCCCAGTTTACACTTCAGGACAGCCAGCAGGCTAACCCAACCGTCCAGTTTACACCTCAGGACAGCCAGCAGGCTAACCCAACCGTCCCAGTTTACACCTCAGGACAGACAGCTAACCCAACCGTCCCAGTTTACACCTCAGGACCGGCAGCAGGCTAACCCAACCGTCCCAGTTTACACTTCAGGACAGCCAGCAGGCTAACCCAACCGTTCCAGTTACACCTCAGACAGCCAGCAGGCTAACCCAACCGTCCCAGTTTACACCTCTAGACAGACAGCTAACCCAACCGTCCCAGTTTACACTTCAGGACAGCCAGCAGGCTAACCCAACCATCCCAGTTTACACTTCAGGACAGCCAGCAGGCTAACCCAACCGTCCCAGTTTACACCTCAGGACAGCCAGCAGGCTAACCCAACCGTCCCAGTTTACACCTCTGGACCGGCAGCAGGCTAACCCAACCGTTCCAGTTCACACCTCAGGACAGCCAGCAGGCTAACCCAACCATCCCAGTTTACACTTCAGGACAGCCAGCAGGCTAATCAACCACCCAGTTTACACCTCAGGACAGCCAGCAGGCTAACCCAACCATCCCAGTTTACACTTCAGGACAGCCAGCAGGCTAACCCAACCATCCCAGTTTTCACCTCAGGGCAGCCAGCAGGCTAACCCAACCATCCCAGTTTTACACCTCAGGACAGCCAGCAGGCTAACCCAACCATCCCAGTTACACTTCAGGACAAGCCAGCAGGCTATCCCAAGCATCCAGTTTACACCTCAGGACAGCAAGCAGGCTAACCCAACCGTCCCAGTTTACACCTCTGGACCGCAGCAGGCTAACCCAACCGTCCCAGTTTTACACTTCAGGACAGCCAGCAGGCTAACCCAACCGTCCCAGTTTACACCTCTGGACCGGCAGCAGGCTAACCCGAACCGTTCTGTTCACACCTCAGGACAGCCAGCAGGCTAACCCAACCGTCCCAGTTTACACCTCAGGACAGACAGCTAACACAACCGTCCCAGTTTACACCTCAGGACAGCCAGCAGGCTAACCCAACCGTCCCAGTTTACACCTCAGGACAGACAGCTAACCCAACCGCTACCTTTTTTAAATAAAAGGATGAGGTTGTGTTCAGATAATAATGTTAAAAACAGCCATTGCGAATTGTCATTTTCCGTATTAGTCCAGGGATAGAGGAGATTTCTGTGAGGATTCTGTGAGGCTTCATCAGCTGCCGACACCTGATTAGTTAGCTGGCTATTAACCGAAGCAATTAGGCAGTAGTCATCGAAATGTCTGTTTGGGGTACCAATTGACTCAAATTATAGTGTGTATATTTTTTGGCAAAACATTCAGTTCTGTACGGTTATCTGGTAAGACGTCACTGTGTTTGATTCAGCTAAACACTAAAAACAAATGGTTCGATATAGAGCCAAATCAGGGTTATTTGGCTTGTAACCACAGCGGAACACTTTTTGGTGCTGTAAATGACCCTTTTTTTAACGTTCTAAATGGAACCAGTACGGTGCTATAAAGAACCTTTCTCAATCTCACAGACTCTTTGTGGAACCATAAAGGATATTTTTTTCTGTTTTAATAGCCATATTATATTGTTAAATTCCATAGGTTTTATTATTGTGTTTATTAAGAAGTTGAATCAGGTGTACTAGCTCTGGAACAGCTGGGGGTCACTGAGGAGAGAACGGAGAACTACTGACTTGGTAACCATTCTCAATTAGCACAAGGCCATACATGAGTCTTTCACAAGACACCATCACTGGCCGTAGTCACATATAACATGTAATAGCATAACACAACATAAACTCAGCAAAAAAAGAAACGTCCCTTTTTCAGGACCATGTCTTTCAAAGATAATTTGTAAAAATGCAAATAACTTCACAGATATTCATTGTAAAGGGTTTAAACACTGTTTCCCATGCTTGTTCAATGAACCATAAACAATTAATGAACATGCACCTGTGGAACGGTCGTTAAGACACTAACAGCTTACAGACGATAGGCAATTAAGGTCACAGTTACGAAAACTTATGACACTAAAGAGGCCTTTCTACTGACTCTGAAAAAAAACAAAAGAAAGATGCCCAGGGTCCCTGCTCATCTGCGTGAACGTGCCTTAGGCATGCTGCAAGGAGGCATGAGGACTGCAGATGTGGCCAGGGCAATAAATTACAATGTCCGTACTGTGAGACGCCTAAGACAGTGTTACAGGGAGACAGGACGGACAGCTGATCATCCTCGCAGTGGCAGACCATGTGTAACAACACCTACACAGGATCGGTACATCCGAACATCACACCTGCGGGACAGGTACAGGATGGCAACAACAGCTGCTCGAGTTACACCAGGAACGCACAATCCCTCCATCAGTGTTCAGACTGTCCGCAATAGGCTTAGAGAGGCTGGACTGAGGGCTTGCAGGCCTGTTGTAAGGTAGGTTCTCACCAGACATCACTGGCAACAACGTCGCCTATGGGCACAAACCCACCATCGCCGGACCAGACAGGACTGGAAAAAAGTGCTCTTCACTGACGAGTTGTGGTTTGAGCGATGGTGGAGTTGTGGAATGAGCGTTTATCGTCGAAGGAATGAGCGTTTATCGTCGAAGGAATGAGCGTTTATTGTCGAAGGAATGAGCGTTTATCGTCGAAAAAAATTAGCGTTACACCGAGGCCTGTACTCGGGAGCGGGATCGATTTGGAGGTGGAGGGTCTGTCATGGTCTGGGGTGGTGTGTCACAGCATCATCGGACTGAGCTTGTTGTCATTGGAGGCAATCTCAACGCTGTGAGTTACAGGGAAGACATCCTCCTCCCTCATGTGGTACCCTTCCTGCAGGCTCATCCTGACATGACCCTCCAGCATGACAATGCCACCAGCCATACTGCTCATTCTGTGCGTGATTTCCTGCAAGTCAAGAATGTCAGTGTTCTGCCATGGCCAGCTAAGAGCCCGGATCTCAATCCTATTGAGCACGTCTGGGACCTGTTGGATTGGAGGGTGAGGGCTAGGGCCATTCCCCTCAGAAATGTCCGGGAACTTGCAGGTGCCTTGGTGGAAGAGTGGGGTAACATCTCACAGCAAGAACTGGCAAATCTGGTGCAGTCCATGAGGAGGAGATGCACTGCAGTACTTAATGCAGCTGTTGGCCACACCAGATACTGACTGTTACTTTTGACAGGGACACATTATTCCATTTCTGTTAGTTACATGTCTGTGGAACTTGTTCAGTTTATGTCTCAGTTGTTGAATCTTGTTATGTTCATACAAATATTTACACATGTTAAGTTTGCTGAAAGTAAATGCAGTTGACAGTGAGAGGACGTTTKTTTTTTTTGCTAAGTTTATTAGATCAACTGGAACGACACTGACTCACAGCACAAAAGAGCTGTGCGCAAGCGAAGCCCCAAAATATTCGAATGAGCCACCGACCCATACAATTTAATTGTCAATAAAAGAGAAAAGAACAATTTTTGAACTGCAAAGAACCATTGAAGAACTCATTGGGTTCTTTGGGTCAGTATGCTTCCACATAGAACCGTCACCCTTCCCGAACCCTTGAGGTTCCCTAATTTTTTGGGTTTGTATGTTAAGAACTCATAGGCTCGTTGAACCCCTCCCCTCTTTCTTGCAACTCTTCCTAAACCCGATGTTGCAGAAGTGAATGCATCCTCAATCAAGTTCCCTGATAAAATAAAAGGTAAACAACAAAGAGTAAAACAGCTGACAGTCTCTCTCCAGCTTATAAGCCAAGGTTATTTTCCATGCATGATGAACTGCATATACTAAGACACATACATTTTGTCCTATATTGTTATTTTATTTTTTATTTTGAATCCCAGCCACCGTCTCCGCAGGAGGCCTTTTACCTTCTGGTAGGCCATCATTGTAAATATGAATTTGTTCTTAACTGACTTGCCTAGATAAATAAAGGTTACATAAAAAAAAACAAAAAAAAACAAGGACAGACCTACAGTACCTGTAGAAACTTCTCTCACCTGTGACTGTCTTTACAAAATTATACTCCACTGCCCCCTAGTGCTAGCAAACGTAAAGTTTTGTTCCTCCTTGTTTAGGAAACGTATTCACTAACAATGCTCAAAAGTCGGCCTGCTCAAAGTCGTACTGTTGCATCATTATTTATCCTGTCTATCACTTGTTCTTTTCCCCCCTCTGTTTGGGTTGTTTGTATTCCAGTACAAACAGAGCGATGGTGGACAGATAGCGGTTCTGGCTGAGAGAATCTGTTGTTGCCTAGCAGCTCCCAGAGGAAGGAACATCTGCACGCTCATTTCATGTTTTACTGGACTGTGAACGGGAGAAATGGGCTTTGTTTGGATCTTAAGGGTGGTGAAAATTGTTTTTGAAATGTATAATGTCCAATGTGATGATGACAGCTAATGTGGGCAGTTTTGTTAGCTAAATTGTGAGTAAAAAGATTAGAAAGATGAGAAAAGTCATTTTAAAAGCAGTCACATCACCACTTACAGACGGTTGTCAAGGTATCAGAACAACAGACGAATAATGACAATTAAATCAGGTATTCCTTACGTAAATGCAGTTCTCTCTGTGTTAGGTTAAGACTCACTCAATGAAGTACAATACCAGTTGGTTTCACCAGGTGACGCTGTGGCCTATTTGACACGTGTAGTTGATTGAAGCAATATTCACTCTCCTTTAGATAATAGGAGCTAAGTGTTAACCGTTAAGTAAATTGGAAATAAAATACGGATGACCTTTTACTCGGGCACCTATAGAGGGAAACTTTCAATCAAATAAAGCCATTTATCTCTCTTTTCACCCTTTGTTAGAAGCCACATCAGTAATCAGGTCTTGTGTTGCTCTTAGCTAAACACGCAGGATAGTAAATGGTCATAGTAGATTATTTAGTTGAGGTAAAATGACAGCTATAGAGACAGTGCCACCTTCTTATAGACATGCCCTGGAAAATACTTTCTTGGTCACTAAGAAAGTATTTTTTTAAACGTCCCACTTTGGGCTGAATGTAGTCAATGTGTAGTTCATACATGCATAATCTATGAGCAGAATTACAGTCTTACTTCAATTAGCCACGAAATCCCCAGTTTGAAAGCGACTGTTTTCTTGAAGCCGTGCTGTGCCATTTTCCCTACATTTCCCCCCACGTGGGCAATTCGAGTTCAAGCCAATGAGCTTCAGCTCTAGCAAGAGGCCTGACCAAGGTTATCCAATGAGGTTGCAGTGCAGGCCAAACAGCGCAGTGGACACAGCAGAGAGAGAGCGCAATTACATGGTGCTCATATCTGCACATATGTGCTGTAGGAAGCAATGTTCGGGACCACCTTTGGCTTTTGACTACTACTTTCAGAACGACTGGAAATGTATTTTATTTACAAAAGTACCTGAGAATCTCTTTATGACTCGCTGATACAATAGCACCAGGTCTGTTTATTGTCATACGTTCTCTGTTTCTGCAAAAGGGTTCATGACTAAACTGGGAACCGTTGTGTTCCCATTCTGCCATTATGTAATGTGGGAAGACCTTTTTGCTTATAATCCTTCTGGGAAGAGCCCAACTGCTGGTGTCAGCTGCAGAAGTTTCCACAGTCAACTTGTCCTGATGGAGACTTAACCTGGTACATCTCTAACCTGAGACATCACTGCTCTACAGGAGGATTCCTGAGAGAGGGCACATTTTCAGTCGACAGACAGAGACAGAGACAGAGAGACAGAGAGAGCGAGAGAGAGCGAGAGAGAGCGAGAAGAGGGCGAGAGAGGGCGAGAGAGAGCGAGAGAGGGCGAGAGAAGGGCGAGGAGGAGCGAGAGAGAGGAGAGAGAGAGAGCGGAAGAGAGAGAGAGCGAGAGAGAGAGAGCGAGAGCAGAGAGGAGCGAGAGAGGAGAGCGAGAAGGAGAAGAGCGAGAGAGAGAGAGAGCGAGAGAGAGAGAAAGCGAGAGAGAGAGGGCGAGAGGAGAGAGAGCGAGAGAGAAGAGACGAGAGAGGCGAGAGGGAGCGAGAGAGGGCGAGAGAGAGGCGAGAGAGGGCGAGAGAGAGAGAGCGAGAGAGAGAGAGCGAGAGAGAGAGCGAGCGAGAGAGAGAGAGAGAGAGAGAGCGAGAGAGAGAGAGCCGAGAGCAGAGAGATGCGAGAGAGAGAGAGAGAGCGAGAGAGAGAAGGAGCGAGAGAGAGAGCGAGAGAGAGAGAGACGGAGAGAGGAGAGAGAGCGAGAGAGAGCGAGAGAGAGAGAGAGCCGAGAGAGAGAGAGAGAGCGAGAGCGAGAGAGAGCGAGGCGAAGCGACGAGAAGAGAGAGAGCGAGAGAGAGCGAGAGAGAGCGAGAGAGAGAGAGAGCGAGAGAGAGCGAGAGAGAGCGAAGAGAGCGAGGAGAGAGAGCGAGAGAGAGCGAGAGAGAGCGAGCGAGAAGCAGACGGAGAGGGAGAGAGAACGGAGAGGGAGAGAGACGGAGAAGGAGAGAGAGAGAGACGGAGAGGGAGAGGGAAGAGAGACGGGAGAGGGAGAGGAGAGAGAGGAGAGGGAGAGGAGGAGACGGAGGGGAGAGGGAGAGGTGAGAGAGGGAGAGGGAGAGAGACGGAGAGGAGAGGGAAGAGAGACGGAAAGGGAGAGCGTAGAGCGAAAGGGAGAGGAATAGTGAGACACTCGTGGCCAAATCTGGGCAGAATGGGAGAAAAGACACAAAGAGTCTCCGTCCTTCTGTCCACGAGGCTTGGAGCTCTGCCTGAAAACAGAAAGAAAATGAATGGTGTTTACACAGAGAACACATTGCAGAGATATTTTCAAGGGATGCAGGATGTGTTATGATTTTTATCAGAACATTTCCCTGAGCGGTTTTAGTCTGCAGCAATATTTATCATTACAGACAGCTCATGAGGTAATGAGCGGAGAAAAATAAACTATGAATGTTCTGATGGACAGACTAAACATGTTTAGACTGTAGGCTAACTGAGTGTTCATATGGTCAAAGGATCAGCCATGATCAGCTGGGATGTGTTACTTTTGGAAGTTAAAAATACTAAGAATTTGGTTTGAGTGCCAGACTATTTTTGCATTGAACAATGTTACATCTTTACCTAGCAATATAACACGTTGACTAATATTGGTACAGAGCAGCCGGCAACCATTTGTCCTTAAGGTCTCTGCACACCCTTTTTATTTATGTAACCTTAATTTAACTAGGCAAGTTAAGAACATATTCTTATTTACAATGACAGCCTACACTGGCCAAACCCAGACGACGCTGGGCCAATTGTGCGCCACCCTATGGAACTCCCAATCATGGCCGGTTGTGATACACCCTGGATTTGAACCAGTTTGTCTGTAGTGACGCCACTAGCACTGAGATGCAGTGCTTTGGACCGCTGTGCCACTCGGCAACCCCTTACATAACATTGAGATGAACAAACTCAGAATGAACCCAATGTACTAGGCATGGCATTTACAAACACAGTCACTACCAGAGGTGCGTTCAGTTTCTTAAACACTTGCTACGTTACGGAACGGTTTGTACTGAACGACACGATCTTGAACAGACTTTGAGACACCTTCGCTTCCGTTTGGTGGGTGTAGCAAGCTGTGGAAAGCTGTGGCCTGAAGCCATGAGTGACGTATTTAAAGGGCAGTGGCTATGATGACAGTGTTCCCCAGCTCACATTTCAGTTCAGTACAGCAACGTTTCCGTTCAATTGAATGTTCCAGAACACTAAAACGTACTGAACACAGCCCAGGTGTCGACTGTGCCCTACACTGGGAAATGTATGTGTTGTTCATCATAAGTACTTTAACTGATTGATATGTACTTTAACTCATAAGTACTTTAACTGATTGATATGATTGAAAATTACACTTTGATTTATTCAACCTATTCTATTCAATTTGTCTGAAATCAAGTAATGAATTTGACAATTCAATGTGATTTTTTTGTATTGAATGAAATCTTCTATATACATTGCTTTCAACACCTCATGCTCATACGTATTACATAGAAGTTGGAACAATGTAGCTGCAGCAGCCAATCAGAAGAGTTGGAGGTGTGGTCTATTGGGGGCATGGCTTTGTCATACCAGATCATCAGTTCTGTGCTAGTATCAGTGGCTGGATTGTGGATGGTTCTGTTCCCCTATTCCATGGACCACGCTGGCACCCGAAAGACTCGGATATGACTCTGGTTTCTCTTCATTATGAGATTATCTGGAGTTGTTTCCCTTTTGATTCTCTCTTCTGTTTTCTTTCGATGGACTAGAGGACAGTGCTAGTAACAGTGGTTTGATCGCGGCTGGTTCTGTTCCTCTAGTGCACAGACCAATGACGCTGGAAGGACTGGGAAAGAAGGAAAGGGACCCAACACCCTTCCAACCCTCCTTCTCCGGTTTCGAGAGAGGACATACCACCGGATAAACCTCTCACCTCACAACTCCTGTTCTCAGATGATGACAACCCAAACTGAACAAAAAGTACAGACCAACAACAGTCCAGATCAGAAGACCACCCCAGAACCCAAAACCCAAAGCCAGAAAACACGACTCCCAAAATCCCTATCCCCTCCGATAAACTGTCTCCCCCTCCTAGACCCCTCACAGTACCACCCCTTCCCCCAAGTCCATTATTACCACTGATAACTCCTCCCTGCCTTTACTGTCCCTGATTCCCCCCTCCCATACCCCCTACTGCCCCTGCTTCCCCTGCTCCTTAGTGACCCAGATCCACCCCCTGTAGCCTTTCCTGCCCTGATCCTGCACAGCAGCAAGCCAGCCTCAGTCTAGGCCCCCTGGACCATCTGACCAGCTTTCGCCATCTTCAACCCTTATATCACCCTTCACCCTCCATCCGGATAGTTAATGGGGCCACCAGGCAGTCAGTAGGGAGTTACGTCAAGAGCAGCCAAGGGGTTGGGCCACCATCCAGCAGCAAGATCTGCTAGAAGTCCTCATCGAAATCTGCAATGGCATTGTCAACACCGGACCTGGACCCTCTTCATAACCCATCATAACCCTGACAATATCAACCCTCAATACCAGAAGCATCCAGTTCCCAGACAGACGACAGACCATCCTGCGACACCTCTCAAATAACCCGGAAGACATCTAGCTCCTCCAGGAGTGCGGCATCCCATAGAAGGAGGAGGAGTGGACCCGGGGGGCTCTCTCTGGTCAGGCTACACTACCACCAGAGCAGACGGGGTCGGCATATTGGTGACCATCCCCTACCTCCAAATGAAGTCCAGTAAGTTTGTTGAGAGAGGCTGAATCCTGGTCTTAGACCTCTAGATTCAGGGTTCTCCCCTGAGAGTCATCAATGTGGCCGAGAGAGTGTCCCTCTTCAAACAGCTTCGGTCTCTCCTGCTCAACCCCACCCCAGTCCTGGTGGGGGGAGACATCAACTGTATCCTTCCAGACGAAGACCACAGCTGGCCAAGGAGTGACTGTAGCACACAGGAACTACAATCAATCATCGACGACTTCTCCCTTACAATTGCCGGTGGCACCTCCTCTCCAACACCAACGTGGTGATTCCTCCGTTGCTTCCTACTCCAGGATTGACATGTTCTTGCTCTCGCCAGGTCTGAGAATGTGCTCCCTGACAAGCCAAGCGGTGCACTTCTCAGTCCACAGGATGCTGACTGTGTCCTTAGATTGGGAAGGCCTCGTGAGAGTAGGTAGGAAGACCAGGAGGATGAATACATCTGTCTTTCAGGACCCAGCCGTCAAGCTCTCCTTATCCAGATGCTACCTGAAGTGGAGAACCTTGAAATAGCTATTTGGTTCCCTGATAGAGTGGCGAAAAATGGCTAAATCCAAGACCAAGGGCAACTTCGAGGGAATAGGGCGGAGGAAAGCTCGGGAAAAGAGGGACAGTTTTGAACACCACAACAAGGCCCTCCAACGTCTTAGCCTCCTCCAGTTACAGTGGTGGCACGTGGCCCGAGAGCTGGTCGAAACCAAAGAACACCTTTCCACCCTCTAGTGCAGGCCTGGGCAATTCCAGTCCTCGGGGGCCTGATTGGTGTCACACTTTTCCCCCATCCCTAGCAAACACACCTGATTTAAACTAATTGCATTTTTAACTGAAGATCATGATTAGTTGATTATTGGAGTCAGGTGTGTTAGCCTGGGCTGGGGCAAAAGTGTGACACCAATCAGGCCCCTGAGGACTGGAGTAGCGCAAGCCTGCTCTATCGGGAAGAACAGAAGAATATCCAACACAAAAATCCAGGGTCTGGAGGAGGGAGAAATGCAACCGGTTCTTCTTTCGCAAGGCACAGTCATAGCGAAAACCAATCCTGTCCCTGTACAACAACCTTGCACAACAAAGGGACTCTGTGACCAACGGCAATGACATCCTGGAGGTGGCCGGGGAGTTCTACGGTAGGCTGTATGACACTAAGCCTACCAACCAGTTTCTCATGGCCACCTTCCTAGGTGGTCTAGACAGCGTCACCGATGGTGACGAGAGCGGGAACCCCTCACCTGGGCCGATTAATCCATGAACAAACACAAAGCACCAGGACCTGACGGGATCCCAGGAGAGTTCTATCAGACCTTGTGGAATTTCCTCAAGGGCGACGTGGTGGAGGTCACCTAGACTAGGAGAAGGCCCCAGAGACTTCCTTAGTTATCGTGCACCAGCTGTTGTTTACAAATATACATAGGCCCCCACCCTGTGTCTTACCAGAGGCTGCTGTTCTGTCCTGCCGATAGAGTGTATAACCCGCCAGCTGTATGTTCTTAATGTCGTCGTTCAGCCACGACTTGGTGAAACATAAGATATTACAGTTTTTAATGTCCCGTTGGTAGGATATACGTGCTTTCAGTTCGTCCCATTTATTTTCCAGCGATTGAACGTTAGCTAGCAGAACGGAAGGCAAGGGCAGATTAGCCACTCGTCTCCTGATCCTCACAAAGCATCCTGATCTCTATCTGCGAAACCTACTTTTCCTTTTCCAGCGAATCACAGGGATCTGGGCCTGGTCGGGTGTCTGTAGTATATCCCTCGCGGCCGACTCATTGAAGAAGAACTCCTCGTCCAGTTTGAGGTGAGTAATCCCAGTTCTGATGTCCAGAAGCTCTTTTCAGTCATAAGAGACGGTAGCAGCAACATTATTAACAAAGCAAGTTACGAACAAACAAAATAGCATGGTTGGTTAATTAAGAGCCAATAAGACGGCAGCCCTACCCTCRGGCGCCATCTTTAGAGAGTTGTTATTTGAGTAATGTACCAGGGAGAGATGGCTAACGATAAGAGCAACCTTGTCTTTGGGGTTTTTGTACAATAAGAACAGTCTTCACAGAAAATGCTATCTGGCAGGGGGATACTCCTTTCTCATATATCAAGTCTCACCTTTTGACCCATTCCACACATCTGCTGTTTGTTATGTAGAGGTATCGTTGCTATAAAATATCGTTGTATTCTTTTTTATGTCAGAGCTCTCGGAACAACACTCAAGAGTGTCGGGTCGATCAGCCTCATTATTGAAGAGCACTTAGTCTATGCTCCCTTATTAATACGTTTGGAATAAAGGAATATCCTGATTGGTGATTGACCTTGTCTCTCCTCATCATTGATAAGAAATTCCACGACACAATACCAACCCCAGACCTGTCCTCTGCCCTTCAGCATCCATTCTCCTCCACGCCCCACGCCACCAACCACACAGCACGAGCCAAAGCCGATGGACACATTGTCTACCCCCACCTCCCCCTTTCACTCTCTCAGAACCAGCACCAGCCCAGAAACAGGAACCATTCACCACCACACGAGGACGGAGGAGGGACCAAATTTCAGATGTTTACCCGGAGCAAGTAGACCACAATGGACCATCACTGACCCCTTGGTTTAGGACTACCTTGCGCTTCTGCTCATTCCTCAGGTTGTCCTTCCTCCCCTCTGCAGATCCAGCTCCAGTCCCAGCATATACCCAGTACCGGTTTCCAGCACCAGACCACCAGATGAGATGTGGAGGAGGGACCAAATTTCATTTAACTGTGAAAATAAGATTTACATTTTTATCCGAAGGTTCTTTTCTGTTCCTTCTCTGTTGATTACTTAAATAAAGGTTAAAACTTCTTTGGGGGCGGTATTTTGACATCCGGATGAAAAGCCTGCCCAAAGTAAACTGCCTGCTACTCAGGCCCAGAAGCTAGGATACGCATATAATTGGTAGATTTGGATAGAAAACACTCTAAAGTTTCTAAAACTGTTAGAATTATGTCTGTGAGTATAACACAAATTATTTGGCAGGCGAAACCCCGAGGACAAACCATCCAGGGAAACATTTTTTTGAGTTGACAGTGTTTTCAATTAGATTTCTATGGTAAACTAGWTTTATCAGGCACCTGGTTGCAGTTCCTATGGCTTCCACTAGATGTCAACAGTCTTTAGAAATTGGTTGATGTTTTTCCTTTGAGAAATGAAGAAGTACGGCTATTCAGAATGAGAGTCAAGCCAAGTGGACTCTTGTTTGGGGCGTGCGACCTATAGCTCGGTCCACTTTGATTTTATCCGCTATTGAACACAGTAAATTTGATCGATTATTTATATTTTAGGATACCTAAGGATGGATTAGGAAAGTTGTTTTAAATGTTTGGACAAAGTTTACAGGTAACTTATTAGATAATTTGTAGTTATGTTGGGCGAGTTGGAACTGGTGTTTTTCTGAATCAAACGCGCCAAATAAATMGACATTTTGGGGATATAAAAAAAGGAGATTATCGAACAAAAGCACCATTTGTGATGTTTCTGGGACATATTGGAGTGCCAACAAAAGAAGATCTTCAAAGGTAAGGCTTGAATTATATCGTTATTTCTGACTTTTGTGTCGCCACCTGCCTGGTTGAAAATTATTGTTATGCATTTGTATGGTGGGGTGCTATCCTCAGATAATCGCATGGTTTGCTTTTGCCGTAAAGCCTTTTTGATTTCTAACATCGCGGCTGGATTAACAAGAAGTTAAGCTTTATTTTGACATATTGCATGTGTATTTTCAAGAATGTTAAATATTTACAATTCTGTAGTTTGATTTTGGCGCCCTGCACTAGACGTTGGTCAGGTGGGACGCTACCATCCCACCTAGCCTATAATAATAATTGTTTTAATTAAATTACTGATAGATTTTTTTCTTTCATTTTGATGATTATTTTATTTGCCTTTTAATTTGATCTCAAATCACTGAAAAATATCTGCATAGTCTTGCTTTGACTTTTTTATTTTTTTATTTTTTTATTTAACCTTTATTTAACCAGGTAGGCAAATTGAGAACACGTTCTCATTTACAATTGCGACCTGGCCAAGATAAAGCAAAGCAGTTCGACACATACAACAACACATAGTTACACATGGAGTAAAACAAACATATAGTCAATGATACAGTGAAAAAAAATAAGTCTATATACAATGTGAGCAAGTGAGGTGAGATAAGGGAGGTGAAGGCAAACAAATATATGTATAAATATAAAAAGGCCATGGTGGCGAAGTAAATACAACACAGCAAGTAAAATAAAAACTAAAAAACACTGGAAATGGTTGGTTTGCAGTGGAAGAAAGCGCAAAGTAGAGACAGAAATAATGGGTGCAAAGAGCAAATAAAGAAATAAATACAGTAGGTAAAGAGGTGTTGTTTGGCGCTAAATTATAGATGGGCTATGTACAGGTGCTAATCTATGAGCTGCTCTGACAGCTGGTGCTTAAAGCTAGTGAGGAGATAAGTGTTTCCAGTTTCAGAGATTTTTGTAGTTCGTTCCAGTCATTGGCAGCAGAGAACTGGAAGGAGAGGCGGCCAAAGGAAGAATTGGTTTTGGGGTGACCAGAGAGATAAACCTGCTGGAGCGCGTGCTACAGGTAGGTGTTGCTGGTGACCAGCGAGCTGAGATAAGGGGGGACTTTACCTAGCAGGGTCTTGTAGATGACCTGGAACCAGTGGGTTTGGCGACGAGTATGAAGCGAGGGCCAGCCAACGAGAGTGTGTACAGGTCGCAGTGGTGGGTAGTATATGGGGCTTTGGTGACAAAACGGATGGCACTGTGATAGACTGCATCCAATTTATTGAGTAGGGTTTTGGAGGCTATTTTGTAAATGACATCACCGAAGTCGAGGATGGTAGGATGGTCAGTTTTACAAGGGTATGTTTGGCAGCATGAGTGAAGGATGCTTTGTTGCGGATAGCCAATTCTAGATTAACTTTGGATTGGAGTGTTTGATGTGGTCTGGAAGGAGAGTTTACAGTCTAACCAGACACCTAGGTATTTGTAGTTGTCCACATATTCTAAGTCAGAGCCGTCCAGAGTAGTGATGTTGGACAGGCGGGCAGGTGCAGGCAGCGATCGGTGAAGAGCATGCATTTAGTTTACTTGTATTTAAGAGCAATTGGAGGCCACGGAAGGAGAGTTGTATGGCATTGAAGCTCGCCTGGAGGGTTGTTAACACAGTGTCAAAAGAAGGGCCAGAAGTATACAGAATAGTGTCGTCTGCGTAGAGGTGGATCAGAGAATCACCAGCAGCAAAAGCGACATCATTGATGTATACAGAGAGAGAGAGTCGGTCCAAGAATTGAACCCTGTGGCGCCCCCATGGAGACTGCCAGAGGCCCGGACAACAGACCTCCGATTTACACACTGAACTCGATCAGAGAAGTAGTTGGTGAACCAGGCGAGGCAATCATTAGAGAAACCAAGGCTGTCGAGTCTGCCGATGAGGATGTGGTGATTGACAGAGTCAAAAGCCTTGGCCAGGTCAATGAATACGGCTGCACAGTATTGTTTCCTATCGATGGCGGTTAAGATATCGTTTATGACCTTGAGCGTGGCTGAGGTGCACCCATGACCAGCTCTGAAACCAGATTGCATAGGCGGAAGGTATGGTGGGATTCGAAATGGTCGGTAATCTGTTGTTGACTTGGCTTTCGAAGACCTTAGAAAGGCAGGGTAGGATAGATATAGGTCTGTAGCTGTTAGGGTCAAGAGTGTCCCCCCTTTGAAGAGGGGATAACCGCAGCTGCTTTCCAATCTTTGGGAATCTCAGACGACACGAAAGAGAGGTTGAAAAGGCTAGTAATAGGGGTGGCAACAATTTCAGCAGATAGTTTTAGAAAGAAAGGTCCAGATTATCTAGCCCGGCTGATTTGTAAGGGTCCAGATTTTGCAGCCTTTTAGAACATCAAGCTGACTGTATTTGGAAGAAGAGAAATGGGGAAGGCTTGGGCGAGTAGCAGAGGGAGGGCAGGGCTGTGTGTCCGGGGTAGGGTAGCCAGGTGGAAAGCATGGCCAGCCGTAGAAAAATGCTTATTGAAATTCTCAATTATAGTGGATTTGTCGGTGGTGACAGTGTTTCCTATCTTCAGAGCAGTTGGAAGCTGGGAGGAGGTGTTCTTATTCTCCATGGACTTTACAGTGTCCCAGAACTTTTTTGAATTTGTGTTGCAGGAAGCAAATTTCTGCTTGAAAAAGCTAGCCTTGGCTTTTCTAACTGCCTGTATACTGGTTTCTAGCTTCCCTGAAAAGTTGCATATCACGGGGCTGTTCGATGCTAATGCAGAACGCCATAGGATGTTTTTCTGTTGGTTAAGGGCAGTCAGGTCAGGAGAGAACCAAGGGCTATATCTGTTCCTGGTTCTAATTTCTTGAATGGGGCATGCTTATTCAAGATGGTGAGGAAGGCATTTAAAAAAAAAACAAAAAAAAATGTCCAGGCATCCTCTACTGACGGGATGAGATCTAATATCCTTCAGGATACCTCGGCCAGGTCGATTAGAAAGGCCTGATCGCTGAAGTGTTTCAGGAGCGTTTGACAGTGATGAGTGGAGGTCGTTTGACCGCTGACCATTCGGAGCAGGCAATGAGGCAGTGATCGCTGGATCTTGGTTGAAAACAGCAGAGGTGTATTTTGGAGGCAAGTTTGTTAGGATGATATCTATGAGGCGTACCCGTGTTTACGGGATTGGGTGGTACCTGGTAGTTCATTGATAATTTGTGTGAGATTGAGGGCATCAAGCTTAGATTGTAGAGTGGCTGGGGTGTTAAGCTGTTAAAATTAGGTCGCCTAGCAGCACGAGCTCTGAAGATAGATAGGGGGCAATCAGTTCACATATAGTGTCCAGAGCACAGCTGGGGCAGAGGGTGGTCTATAGCAGGCGGCAACGGTGAGAGACTTGTTTTTAGAGAGGTGGATTTTTAAAAGTAGAAGTTCAAATTGTTTTGGGAACAGACCTGGATAGTAAAACAGAACTCTGCAGGCAATCTTTGCAATAGATTGCAACACCGCCCCCTTTGGCCGTTCTATCTTGTCTGAAATCTTGTAGTTGGGATGAAAATGTCAGAATTTTTGGTGTCTTTTAAGCCAGGATTCAGACACGGCTAAAACATCCGGGTTGGCAGAGTGTGCTAAAGCAGTGAACAAAACAAACTTAGGGAGGAGGCTTCTAATGTTAACATGCATGAAGCCAAGGCTATTACGGTTACAGAAGTCATCAAAGAGAGCGCCTGGGAATAGGAGTGGAGCTAGGTACTGCAGGGCCTGGATTCACCTCTACATCACCAGAGGAACAGAGGAGGAGTAGGATAAGGGTACGGCTAAAAGCTATGAGAATTGGTCGTCTAGAACTTCTAGAGCAGAGAGTAAAAGGAAGTTTCTGGGGGCGATAAAATAGCTTAAAGGAATAATGTACAGACAAAGGTATGGTAGGATGTGAATACAGTGGAGGTAAACCTAGGTATTGAGTGATGATGAGAGAGATATTGTCTCTAGAAACATCATTGAAACCAGGTGATGTCATCGCATATGTGGATGGTGGAACTGTGAGGTTGGATATGGTATAGTGAGCAGCTAGAGGCTCTACAGTGAAATAAGCCATAAACACTAACCAGAACAGCAATGACAAGGCATATTTACATTAAGGAGAGGCATGCTTAATCGAGTGATCAATAAGGGTCCAGTGAGTAGAGGTTGGTTGGGTCACGGCGATCCAGACAGCTGGCCGGGTAGATGGCTATCGGTAGCAAGATATTATAGTTTGGAAGTCTATTTGTAGATACCTCGTGCGTTTCCGTCGGTAGTTAGTGGGGTTCCGTGTGGTAGAGGGGATCAATCCAAATTGGCAAAATAGATATAGTGACCCAAGAAAAAAATAAAATAAATAAATATATAATAATTGTCCGATATACTTATTCAGATAGCAGCCGATAAGACAGCTAACGGTTAGCGGGCCCCAGATGAGCGTTCAGGTAACGTCGGGACGGAGGTGCCAGTTGGATAACTCCCTCGGGCAGATAACGTCGGCAGTCAGTCGTAAGGCCCGTGGGGCTCCGTATCTGCAGCAACAACAAAACAAAAAAAACGGGTCCGGATAGGGACTGTAGCCCAGGAATGGCTGATGGAACTCCTCAGCTGGCTAGCTCCGGAATGATTTGAGTTTGCTCCGGGATCGACGTAAGCCAATAGTCAACCGGTTTGCAGCTAGCTAGCTGCAAATGTCCAGAGCCTGCGGCTGAAATCCGGGGAAACTGAGGAGAAAAAAAGTCCCGGAATGCTCCGGTCCGAGTCGCGTTGCACAAAAGTGCGGTAGATTATCGAGCTAAAGGAATAGCTGATGACCACAAAACGTGGGCAGCTGAAACACCAACGCTAGCCAGCAGACCGGCTAATTTCTGGGCAGCTACAGATTAGCTTCTGGCTAGCTATCGGATAGCTTCTGGTTAGCTTTCTGGCTAGCTTCTGAATTAGCCCCTGGCTAGCTTCCACGGTGGATTTTCAGATTTGAGGTAAATAATACTTTTTTGTAATTGGTGAAGCGGGTTGCAGGAAAGCTTTTGCAGGAAAGCTTTTGTAGTTGAGTTCTTGGATAATAAAATATATAAAAGATATGCGAAGAAAGGTGTAAAAATATATATATACAGGACACGACAATACGAAACAGAAATGACGTCTGAACTGCTAAGCCATCTTGGAACTTGCAAGAATGCTAATCTTTTAAACTTGATTGAAATTTGAATCCTGTAAAGAATTGTGGAAAAACCTAATAAAATTACCTTATAATATGAATGTAATAACATTATTATTTAAATAGTATAGCAAACTAGTAACTCTCCCAATATTGGGATATTCATATGCACTTGAGGAACCCATACTCCTGTGTAAGCTTCAGTAACGCTACAAAAGTGTCAGTGCTCCACCTTAACGTGATAATACAACATGAACTGGAATTTTATGTACTCTTACAGGTGGCCAAAAATAGCTATTTGAAAGCATTCTAAGCCCCGCCTCCAGTCCTCTGATGTGACCCTGTGTGTAATAGCTCAGTAACCCAGCATCAACAATCCAACTGGCTGGGTAAAAATAACCCAAAATACAGTGCCTTCGGAAAGTATTCGGACCCTGTGACTTTTTCCACATTTTGTTACGTTACAGCCTTARTCTAAAATGTATTTTTTTTTAAACATCCTCAGCAATCTACACACAATACCCCATAATGACAAAGCGATAACAGGTTTTTCAATTTTTTGGCAAATTTATACAAAAATAAAATTTACATAATAATTCACACCCTTTGCTCTGAGACTCAAAATGTAGCTGTTTCTACAACTTGATTGGAGTCCACCAGTGGTTCAATTGATTGGACATGATTTGGAAAGGCCCACAGTTGACAGTGCATGTCAGAGCAAAAACCAAGCCATGAGGTAGAAGGAATTGTCCATAGAACTCCAAGACAGGATTGTGTCAAGGAACAGATCTGGGGAAGGATACCAAAAAATGTCTGCAGCATTGAAGGTCCCCAAGAACACATTCTTAAATGTCATTCTTAAATGGAAGAAGTTTGGAACCCCCAAGACTCTTCCTTGAGCTGYCTGCCTTGCTAAACTGAGCAATCGGAGGAGAAGGGCCTTGCTCAGGTAACCAAGAACTCGATTGTCACTCTGACAGAGCTATAGAGTTCCTCTGTGGAGATGGGAAAAACTTACAGAAGGACAACCATCTCTGCAGCACTCCACTAATCAGGCCTTTATMGTAGAGTGGCCAGACGGAAGCCACTCCTCAATAAAAAGGCACATGACAACCAGCGATGAGTTTGACAAAAGGCACCTAAACACTCTCAGACCATGAGAAACAAGATTCTCTGGTCTGATGAAACCAAGATTGAACTCTTTGGCCTGAATGCCAAGCGTCACGCCTGGAGGTAATCTGCCACCATCCCTACGGTGAAGAATGGTAGTGGCAGCGTCATGTTGTCAGGATGTTTTTCAGCGGCAGGGGACTGGGAGACWAGTCAGGATCGAGGGAAAGATGAACGAAGCAAAGTACAGAGAGATCCTAGATGAAAACCTGCTCCAGAGCACTCAGGACCTCAGACTGGGGCGAAGGTTCACCTTCCAACAGGACAATGACCCTACGCACATAGCCAAGACAACGCAGGAGTGGCTTCGGGACAAGTCTCTGAATGTCCTTGAGTGCACCAGCCAGAGCCCAGACTTGAACCCAATCAAACATCTCTGGAGAGACCTGAAAATAGCTGCGCATCAACGATCCCAATCCAACCTGACAGAGCTTGAGAGGATCTGTGGAAAAAAATGGGAGAAACTCCCCAAATACAGGTGTGCCAAGCTTGTAGTGTCATACCCAAGAAGACTCGAGGCTGTAATCACTGCCAAAGGCGCTTCAACAAAGTACTGAGTAAAGGGTCTGAATACTTATGTAAATATAATATTTCAGTTTGGTAATATTTTTTATAAATTAGCAAAAATGTCTAAACCTGTTTTTGCTTTGGCATGTGGGGGTATTGTGTGTAGATTGATGAGGGGGAAAAAACATTTTAATACATTTCAGAATTAGGCTGTAACCTAACAAAATGTGGAAAAAGTCAAGAGGTCGAAATACTTTTTGAATCCAATATTTTGACAAAATGTTTTTTTTTTTTACTCAGCATTTTTTGACAAATAAATAATTTAATCTGCAGGCTAGTTTTATTCATCCATTTATTTTATCTGTATTTGATACCATTGAGATTAGACAGATATTTTACAATAGAGATCTGAGATGATCTGACCTTGTGGCTCCCACTTTCATCTGGTTTCATTTGCAAACTGCTTCTAAAATTAAGAACCCTCAAATGGTTTTTATCATCGTAATCCTAATATGTGTGCAGACACATTTTTCTTTAAATTCCCGCTATGTCGTTGGACGTTTTCTCATGCGCTACTTTTTTTTTGTGTGTGTGTGTGTGTGTGTGTGTGTGTGTGTGTGTGTGTGTGTGTGTGTGTGTGTGTGTGTGTGTGTGTGTGTGTGTGTGTGTGTGTGTGTGTGTGTGTGTGTGTGTGTGTGTGTGTGTGTGACATACCACCACGAATGTTAAGATTTTGGTTATCATACAGAACTACAAAATAACTTATCCCTGTATACTTTCTATAACCTAATGAGTTGTCATTTGACACTTTAAGTGCTAGTGTTGGTTTGATCTCTGGACGCCTTGGCTAAGAAACAAATCTTAAACCAAGGTGACATGCCAAATCTTAGGCCAAGGCAACATGCAGTGATGCAAGAGCAGAGACACAGTGGCCGGTAGGAACAACTTATCTTTGGAATTTCAACCCAAACTGTCCAGTTCCCTGGTGTATATATAGAGCTGTCATAGAGACAGATAAATTAATTATCTGATGATTATCAGCAGCCAGAGACAAACAATCTGGAGCAGAAAAAGCATAGAACACTCTTCTCTGAGAATAGACAGATCTGGAAGAGAGAACGTAAACAGGAACACATGGAATGGAGATGGTACAGAGACCGTAGAGCACATCCTGGATGATGGTAGATATTATAGATTACAATGGAAATTAATTATTCAAATATTTACTAAAAAGGGATATTTTTAGTAAATGTGTATCTTTTCTAATTTGGTACGGTAATGAGGGTGTGTGAAATAGCATAGGCAGGTATGACTAGGATTACCTGGGGTGGCAGGTAGCCTAGCGGTTAAGGGGTTGGGCCAGTCAACTAAAGGTTGCTGGTTTGAATCCCTAAACGGACTAGGTGAAAAATCTGCTGACGTGTTCTTGAGCAAGGGACTTAACCCTAGTTGCTCTGGATAAAAGTGACTGCTAAATCATTTAAATGTTAAAGAGAGTTCAGTACTAAGGGTCTATATGAAATAGCATACACTATTTTATTTGATCAGTAACTTACTGTATTAATCAACAGTATGATACTGTATAAACTGAAGACAGTAGCTTTCTGTATAATGCACAGTAAAATACCATACATATGTTTTACAGTATTAATTATGGTGCATTGTGTGAAAAAGTTGTGGGCAGGGAAAGAATTTCAGGCTCATTAGCATATTGTAAGGTGTGTCTCGTAAGGGGCTATATTTGTTGCACCCGTGAGTGAAAATGCTGTACCCCCATAAAATACAGTAATATAGGGTGTTTTAGAAAACGTACAAACCTTGTCCTTAAACTCTTCAGTGTCTTACTGGCCAGTTGCTGATGGTAATTTGCTGTAATTTACACTTGTGGGTGCATGGTTTGTTGTCTCTCACTCATTAACATTTTTTTGGGGGGGGTGTGTATTGTAAGAGGCTATAATTGCTGCACCAGTTAGAGAGAGAGAGGAGTACCAATTTAAGTGATATGTGGTAGTGGTTCCCTAACAATTCAATGAAATAGGAGACAGCTCAGAGTAGCGGCAAGTCTCAAAGCTTTAACGGTTGAGCGGCTAGCCATGTCGATGTATCTGTTTTGCCCGGTAGTCACTGCCGGTTTGGAAGCTATTGTTTACTGCTCTAGAAGTGCGAGTGAGATATAAAAAAAAATATATCAGTTGGTATGCTGTAATATATAATACAAATGTCCATTAATTATAATCCACATAATAATTATGATTTCCTGTTACCGAAGGATTATTTTCCTGCTGTAGCACACTGGCTCAAATTAAGATCCTACATCTGTAGCTCTGATAGAAGTGGTCCCTGTTCGCCGCAAGGGACTGCTATCATCAGGTGACCAATGGGTCCTTATGTTTTGTTTAAAGTAAAATACAACAAGCATAACCAACATAAACAACATTGTATTTCCACAGCAATGTTCCCCTGTTGTTTGTAAACAGTTTAGTGGTTTAATTACATGTTTTACTGCAGAGTGTGTTTTTATTATTATCATAAATTCTCTGAGAGTCGCATGTCATCAGGCTAAAGAGACACACTGTCTGAGATCTATGCTAATATATACTGTTTATACGGCCCTGCTCGATGTGTGTGTGTGTGTGTGTGTGTGTGTGTGTGGTGTGTGGTGTGGTGTGTGTGTGTGTGTGTGTGTGTGTGTGTGTGTGTGTGTGTGTGTGTGTGTGTGTGTGTGTGTGTGTGAACATGTTTAACTATTCTTGTGGGACCAGAGAGTCCCCACAAGAATAGTAAACACAGCAATATTTGACCAACTCGGACATTTTGTTAGTCCGCACAAGGTCAAATGCATTTTCTAGGTGGTTTAGGGTTAAGGTTAGAATTAGTGTTAGAATTACGTTAAGGTTCAGGGTCAGGAGCTAGGTTTAGTTTTAGGGTTTGGAGCTAGGGTCAGTTTTAGGGTTACCGTTAAGGTTAGGTTTTTTGGTTAAGGTTAGGGTTAGGGTTAGGGTAAGAGTAAGGGTCAGAGTACGGGTTAGGGTATAGGTTTAGGGGTTAGGAAATATGATTTTGAATGGGACTGAAGTGGTCCCTACAAGGTTAGCTGTAAAAGATTGTGTAGGTGGTGTAGCCCTGCTTGTCGTGTGTGTGTGTGTGTGTGTGTGTGGTGGGTGTGGTGTGGTGTGTGTGTGTGTGTGTGTGTGTGTGTGGTGTGTGTGTGTGGTGTGGTGTGTGGTGTGTGTGGTGTGTGTGTTGTGGTGTGTTGTGTGTGTGTGTGAATGTGCAGGAGTGTGTAAATTTGTTAATAAATCACAGAATGCTTTAAATACAAATGTATCATTTTAGCACAAGTGAACCAGGGTTAATCTCTCTCTGCATCTCTAACATGAAACCATGGAAATGTTATGACTTATGTTGGAATAAACAAACTGGATATGAAATGGAGAGAAAAAAAGAACAGATGTTTTGGCACCATATGTGCATTAATGTTTTGTTCATAACTTTTCATAGTCATTTCTTGTATCAATACAGTAGAAAAGTTCTATACCTGCTGAAGGTTACTATTCATGGGCTGTAAGTTTCGTCACTTTACAGTTTTTAATGTTAGTTTATGGACTGTGATGTCACCAGATTGACTTTAGCATTATAACGTTAGCTAGCTACCTAGGATTGAGGGGAGATCACCGGCTTTTAGCTAGATAACATTTAGCATTGATACCATTAGCATTGATACCGTTAGCATTGCTAGCTATTTTTGATTAACTTTGCAAACTTTTATTTGTATTTTTTTTTATTGAACCTTTATTTAACTAGGCAAGTCAGTTAAGAACAAATTCTTATTTACAATGACGGCCTACCAAAAGGCAAAAGGCCTTCTGCGGAGACCGGGGCTGGATTAAAAATGTAAATCAATTAAAATATAGGACAAAACACACATCACAACAAGATAGACAACACAACACTACATAAAGAGAGACAGACCTAAGCCAACAACATAGCATGGTAGCAACACATGACAACACAGCATGGTAGCAACACAACATGACAGCAACATGGTAGCAACACAACATGGCAGAAGCACAACATGGTAGCAGCACAAAACAGGGTACAAACATTATTGGGCACAAAGGGCAAGAAGGTAGAGACAACAATACATCACGCAAAGCAGCCAACTAATGGCATTGCCATCTGTGTAAAGTAAATTTGACAACATAAAAATTATGGCAAAGTTGATTCCTTGTAAATATTTGCCTACTTTAGCAATGTCATAGCTGTGACATCTGTGGAACGTTCATTTTTATTACATTTACATTTAAGTCATTTAGCAGACGCTCTTATCCAGAGCGACTTACAAGTTGGTGCATTCACCTTAATGAATATCCAGTGGAAACAACCACTTTACAATAGTGCATCTAACTCTTTTAGGGGGGGGGGGGGGGGGGGTGGGGGGGTTAGAAGGATTACTTTATCCTATCCTAGGTATTCCTTAAAGAGGTGGGTTTCAGGTGTTTCCGGAAGGTGGTGATTGACTCCGCTGACCTGGCGTCGTGGGGGAGTTTGTTCCACCATTGGGGTGCCAGAGCAGCGAACATTTTTGACTGGGCTGAGCGGGAGCTGTACTTCCTCAGAGGTAGGGAGGCGAGCAGGCCAGAGGTGGATGAACGCAGTGCCTTGTTTGGGTGTAGGCCTAATCAAGAGCCTGAAGGTACGGAGGTGCCGTTCCCCTCACAGCTCCGWAGGCAAGCACCATGGTCTTGTAGCGGATGCGAGCTTCAACTGGAAGCCAGTGGAGAGAGCGGAGGAGCGGGGTGACGTGAGAGAACTTGGGAAYGTTGAACACCAGACGGGCTGCGGCGTTCTGGATGAGTTGTAGGGGTTTAATGGCACAGGCAGGGAGCCCAGCCAACAACGAGTTGCAGTAATGTTCATAACAATGGCAACGACATGGCAGAGTGACGGAAGTGCAACTCATGAATAGGATACTCTCACTCTTCAGATTGTAAAAGGAATTTCGGTAACACTTTACTTGACAGCCAGTGTCATAATACGTTATGACATGGTCATAACCATGTCATAATATGTCCTAACAGCTGACATAACTTGTCATAATCTGTCATAATATGGTCATAACACTGTCATGACCCATATATTCCTACCTGTTGTGACATACAACATATTGCGTTATTTTATGGCTGGTTATGACACCTACATACGAGTGTCAAAATAGTGTGGGTTTTAACACTCTTATGTAGGTGTCATAACCAGCCATAAAACAACGCAATATATGTCACAACAGGTCTAAATATATGGGTCATGACAGTGTTATGACCATACTATGACAGGTTATGTCAGCTGTTATTACATATTATGACATGGTTATGACCGTGTCGTAATGTATTATGACACTGGGTGTCAGGTAAAGTGTTACTGGAATTTCCTCATTGAAGTAGAATAATAATAATAAMAAGAAGAAGAATAAACAGAAGAAGAAGAAGAAGGAGAGAATGAATGTGAGGAAGAGGAGGAGGAAGTGGAGGAGGAGGTGAACGAGGGGAAGGAGTATCCAGCTCAGCTCCAGGCCAGGGAGACATTATCAGTTTAAGGGGAGTTAGAGAGGTGATTCCAGTGTCACTGTCTCGTTATGACATCACAATAACCCGGTGGGACAAAAAAACACAAATAAATAGCCATATTGGCCCATTGGGTTGGATTTCTCCTTCATCATACGATGTTAGTAGAGGGGGGAGGAAGTGAAAGCACCACACACAGAAAGAAAGAAAAGCATCTTGTTTGGAGGTTTCTGAGTTTGTGTTAAGTCAGTGTGGCCCTATTCCCTAGCTACGGTCTCAGTATGGACACTGGAAAACTAGGACTGTCTAGAAATAACTCTGATGACTCTGATTATGTAGTCTGTCACCTCCAAGGTCTGTATCGAATAAACTTGATTATTATACAAATATATGGATATGTCTGCTCTACCCAAAATTACAACCAACTAATTGCAGCATTACGGCAAAAATGGAAGAGGCAAGTGGAAGGGGAAAAAGTAAGGAACTTGTCTGTCGGCCATGCATTAAAGAACAAAATTGGTTAAAGAAAATTGTGATAAATAGAACTATACACCAGTTTCATTTAAGGACCAAAACATTTACAGTTTAGCCATATAGATTGCAAAATAGTTGGGAAGAGATTTTCGATGTACTGATTCCATGGCACATGGTTTATGAATTGACACACAAAATGACGCCGGATTCAAAACTTAGAATTTTTCCATTTAAATGATTATACAAAATTGTGTTATATATATATAGGGGATACAACCTTCCCATCTCTGCATATATTGCTGCGAGGAGGCAGAGTCATTAGATAATTTAATTTGGTACTCTTCATATGTAGCTTGTTTTTGGTCACAGGTCTAGGAATGGCCGAAGAATTGCAACATTTACCTAGAACTAACGCTGCAGATAGCAACACTGGGTGATTTGAAAAGTCATAATCAATCTATCAACAATATAATAATACTTTTAGTAAAAATGTTTATCTTTAATTTACAATCTGTAGAAACTATGAGAATAGAAAGGTTCAGAACTTTTGTGAAACATTTGAACTTACCATTCAAAAGTGTGGGGTCACTTAGAAATGTCCTCGTTTTTTAAAGAAAAGCTACGTTTTTGTCCATTAGAATAACTCAATATTGATCAGAAATACAGTGTAGACATTGTTAATGTTGTAAATGACTATTGTAGCTGGAAATGGCAGATTTTTTATGGAATATCTACATAGGCGTTGTCATGACGTTGCCCTCTTTGGGTACAGCGAGCAATACCCCTCCCCCCCTGCCCCCCCCCTCTGCACCAGCTCTTTTCTATGCACAATCCCCCTACCTCCCTGTCTCCTACACCCAGGCTGCTGTGGTCAGAGAGGTCGTAAATTCCTGGAGGAGATGATCTCCTCATGGCCACAGAATAGAGAGAGAGTGAGTTTTCATAGAGAGAACAAAGGAATTTCTTCCACCTCACAGAACTTGAGGTCGAACAATATTTATATTCTGGAGAATGTAATAAAAGATCGGTGAAGAATCCAGCTACGAACTGGTCCGTTTGGTACAATTTTGTGAAACAATATGGCCACATTACCATAACGCTGTTTATACAATAGCCTCACCTATAAGGCGTGCATCTAATTGTTGTATAAGATGAATGAGTGAGGATGATACTGTTTATGAAACTGTGTAATGTGATTTTGGACTGTTTAATGAAGAAAACTCAAATTCCCTTTGGAGTTTAACTAAATCAGAGGACCGCCCATGAACACAGTTATGGTCTGGCGCCATGGGACAGGCCCTTTTCTGCTCTTCCGAATAAAACCCCCAACCGGGTTTTCTATCACCAGACCAGCTTACCTCGATAACGAGAGGGCCAAGGTTTGAGAGGAGACCAGCTTACCTCAATTAAGAGATGGCTAAAGGTTGCAGACCAGCTTACCACGAGAAGGCCAAGGTTTGAGGAGAGACCATAAACCTGAGTATAAGCTAAGGTTTGAGTAGATGGCTGAATCTTTTAACCATACCACGTGGTTAAACTCTTAGACTATCGATACCGACAGAATAAGAACAAGTCTTTGATATTAATTACTAGTCTGCAGCTAGGAATTCGGTATCATTGAACGCGAAGACCGACAACCGGCCGAAACATCTATCTATAACGACATGAATGAATGTCACTCTGAACTATCCATTCTAACCACGACAGCGAGAGAGACAGGGTGGACAGACTCTCCAACAGAAACAAACTTTTCAACAGAGATCCCAACGACACACTGAGCGTAAATATATATATTGATTACAATTGTTCCCGAATGAGTGAGCGTTCATGTGCAAAGGATTAGCATTTCAATTTTTATAATTATCACTCTGTCTAACAAGCCTCCATACCGGTTTAGCCCACTAGGGCACATCCCCCTATCATTTCTTTGTAAACATATCTATTTTGTTTGTTTGTGTGATGCATTTCTGTGAATTACTTAGTAAATAAATGATTTAAGACAATTGATGTATGGATGACTCATAATGAAGACTGGATTCGTGCAGATAACCAACAATTTACGACGTTTGGAATGAGACTAACGTGAGGTAAATAATAATTCATTAATCAGAAGACTAAGTGATCAGATATTAAAACATCTGAAAGTTATATTAGGAAAATTATAACTTTGTAATCTGAATATTTTCCTTGGTGCCCCGACTTCCTAGTTAATTACAGTTACATGATTAAGTAGTTTAATCACGTAATAATAATTACAGAGAATTTTTGATAAAGATAAGTCTTCAGTTTTAATGATGCCAAAGACACGACAGCGTACAGAGGCCCATTATCAGCAACCATCACTCCTGTGTTCCAATGGCACGTTGTGTTAACTAATCACAGTTTATAATTTGAAAAGGCTAATTGATCATTAGAAAACCCTTTTGCAATTATGTTAGCACAGCTGAAAACTGTTGTCCTGATTAAAGAAGCAATAAAACTTGCCTTCTTTAGACTAGTGGAGTATCTGGAGCTTCAGCATTTGTGGGTTCGATTACAGGCTCAAAATGGCCATAAACAAAGGCCTTTCTTCTGAAACTCGTGAGTCTATTCTTGTTCTGAGAAATTAAGGCTATTCCATGCGAGAAATTGTCAAGAAACTAAAGATCTCGTACAACGCTTTGTACTACTCCCTTCACAGAACAGCGCACACTGGCCCTAACCAGAATAGAAAGAGGAGTGGGAGGCCCCGGTGCCCCCGCAAAACACCAGTCTCAACGTCAACAGTGAAGAGGCGACTCCGGGATGCTGGCCTTCTAGACAGAGTTGCAAAGAAAAAGCCATATCTCAGACTGGCCAATAAAAAGAAAAGATTAAGATGCAAAAGAACCCAGACACTGGACAGAGGAGATCATTTGATTTACACCACTTTGAAGATGCAAAATATTTTTTATRGTGAAACAAACAAGAAATAAGACAAAAAAACGGAACGGAAAACTTGAGCGTGCATAACTATTCACCCCCCTAAAGTCAATACTTTGTAGAGCCACCTTTTGCAGCAATTACAGTTGCAAGTCTCTTTGGGTATGTCTCTATTAGCTTGTCACATCTAGTCACTGGGAGTTTTGTCTGTTCTTCAAGACAAAACTGATCCAGCTCCTTCAAGTTGGATGGGTTTTGCTGGTGTACAGCAATCTGTAAGTCATACCACAGATTCTCAATTTGATTGAGATCTGGGCTTTGACTAGGCCATTCCAAGACATGTAAATGTTTCCCCTTAAACCACTCTAGTGTTGCTTTAGCAGTATGCTTAGGGTCAGTGTCCTGCTGGAAGGTGAACCTTGGTCACAGTTTCAAATCTCTGYAAGACTGAAACATGTTTCCCTCAAGAATTTCCCTGTATTTAGCGTCATCCATCATTCCTTCAATTCTGACCAGTTTCCCAGTCCCTGCCGATAGAAAACATCCCCACAGCATGATGCTGCCACCACCATGCTTCACTGTGGGGATGGTGTTCTCAGGGTGATGAGAAGTGTTGGGTTTGCGCCAGACATAGCGTTTTCCTTGATGGCCAAAAAGCTACATTTTTGTCTCATCTGACCAGAGTACCTTCTTCCATATGTTTGGGGAGTCTCCCACATGCCTTTTGGCGAACACCAAACGTGTTTGCTTATTTTTTTCTTTAAGCAATGGCTTTTTTTCTGGACACTCTTCCATAAAGCCCAGCTCGGTGGAGTGTATGGCTTAAAGTGGTCCTATGGACAGATACTCCAATCTCCACTGTGAAGCTTTGCAGCTCCTTCAGGGTTATCTTTGGTCTCTTTGTTGCCTCTCTGATTAATCCTTGCCTGGTCCGTGACTTTTGGTCTGCCCTCTTGGCAAGTTTGTTGTGGTGCCATATTCTTTCAATTTTTTAATAATGGATTTAATGGTGCTCCGTGGGATGTTCAAAGTTTCTGATATTTTTTTATAACCCAACCCTGATCTGTACTTCTCCAAAACTTTGTCCCTGACCTGTTTGGAGAGTTCCTTGGTCTTCATGGTGCCGCTTGCTTGGTGGTGCCCCTTGCTTAGTGGTGTTGCAGACTCTGGGGCCTTTCAGAACAGCTGTATATGTACTGATATCATGTGACAGGTCATGCGAAACTTAAATAAAGTCCACCTGTGTGCAATCAAACAAATTATGTGACTTCTGAAGGTAATTGGTTGCACCAGATCTTATTTAGGGGCTTCATAGCAAAGGGGGTGAATAGATATGCACGCACCACTTTTCCGGTMTTTATTTTTTTGAATGTTTTGAAACAAGTAATTTTTTTCATTTCACTTCACCAATTTGGAGGATGAATACTTTTGCAAGGCACTGTATGTGTCTCTGACATGGTCATARATTTGGCAGGAGGTTAGGAAGTGCAGCTCAGTTTCCACCTCATTTTGTGGGAAGTGTGCACATGGCCTGTCTTCTCTTGAGAAGCTGGTCTGCCTTCGGCGGCCTTTCTCAATAGCAAGGCTTTGCTCACTGAGTCTGTACATAGTCAAAGATTTCCTTAATTTTGGGTCAGTCACAGTGGTCAGGTATTCTACCACTGTGTACTCTCTGTTTAGGGATAAATAGCATTCTAGTTTGCTCAGTTTTTTTGTTAATTCTTTCCAATGTGTCAAGTAATTATCTTTTTATTTTCTCCTTGATTTGGTTGGGTCTAATTGTGTTGCTGTCCTGGGGCTCTGTGGGGTCTGTTTGTGTTTGTGAACAGAGTCCCAAGACKAGCTTGCTTAGGGGACTCTTATCCAGAAGAGTCACCTTTGATGACAAAGCCATCAATGGTGGTGAATTTGTCATGGAAGGTTTGGGAATTGCTTCCTTTTAGGTTGTTGTAGAATTTAATTTAATTACATTTTCTGGATTTTGAAAAATATTGCATGTTCTGRATGCATTATTTTGTGTTTTACGTTGTACACAGAGGACATTTTCGCAGAATTCTGCATGCAGAATCTCAATTTGGTGTTTGTCCCATTTTGTGAATTCTTGATTGGTGAGCGGAGCCCAGACCCCACAACCATAAAGGGCAATGGGTTCTATAACTGATTCAAGTATTTTTTAGCCAGATCCTAATTGATATGTCGAATTTTATGTTCCTTTTGTTGGCATAGAAGGGCCTCTTGCCTTGTCTCTCAGATCGTTCACAGCTTTGTGGAAGTTACATGTTGCGCTGATGTTTAGGCAGAGGTATGTATAGTTTTTTGTGTGCTCTAGTGCTCAGCAAACAGTAGACATTTAACTTCAGATTCTATTAGGGTGAGACCGGGTGCTGCATACTGTTCTAGTGCCCTTGCCATTTCATTAATGTATATGTTGAAGAGGSTAGGGCTTAAGCTGTATCCATGTCTCACCCCCAGTCCTGTGGAAAGAAATGTGTGTTTCTTGCCAATTCTAACCGCACACTTGTTGTTTGTGTACATGGATTTTATAATGTTGTATGTTTTTCCCCCAACTCCACTTTCCATCAATTTGTATACCAGGCCCTCGTGCTAAATGGAGTCGAAAGCTTTTTTGAAATTAACAAAGCATGAGAATACTTTGCCTTTGTTATGGTTTGTTTGTTTGTCAATTTGGGTTTGTAGGGTGAATACGTGGTCTGTCGAACAGTAATTTGGTAAAAGGCCAATTTGACATTTGCTCAGTACATTGTTTCGCTGAGGAAATGTATGACTCTGCTGTTAAGGATAATGTAGAGGATTTCCCCAAGGTTGCTGTTGACGCATATCCCAAGGTAGTTATTGGGGTCAAATTTGTCTTCTCTTTTGTGGATTGGGGTGATCAGTCCTTGGTTCCAAATATTGGGAAATATGCCAGAGCTGAGGATGATGTTAAAGAGTTTAAGTATAGCCAATTGGAATTTGTGGTCTGTATATTTTATAATTGAATTTAGGATACCATCAACCCCACATGCGTTTTTGGGTTGGAGGGTTTGTATTTTGTCCTGTAGGTCATTCAGTGTAATTGGAGAATCCAGTGGGTTCTGGTAGTCTTTAATAATTGATTCTAAGATTTGTATTTGATCATGTATATGTTTTTGCTCTTTATTCTTTGTTATAGAGCCAAAAAGATTGGAGAAGTGGTTTATCCATACATCTCCGTTTTGGATAGATAACTCTTAGTGTTGTTGTTTGTTTAGAGTTTWAAAATTTTCCCAGAAGTGGTTAGATTCTATGGATTCTTCAGTTAATTGAGCTGATTTTGGACGTGCATTTCCTTCCTTTCCATAGTGTATTTCTGTATTGTTTTAGTGATTCACCATAGTGAAGGTGTTGGCTCAGGTTTTCTGGGTCTCTCTGTTTTTGGTTGGATAGCTTTTTCAGTTTCTTTCTTAGATTTTTTGCATTCTTCATCAAACCATTTGCCATTGTTGTTCATTCCCTAAAGTAGTCAGCTTGAAATGTTTAGATTTGATAGGGAAGCTGAGAGGTCAAATATACTATTTAGGTTTTCTACTGCCAAGTTTACAATTTCACTATTACAGGGAAACATTTTGTCCAGGAAATTGTCTATTAGTGATTGAATTTGTTGTTGCCTAATTCGTTTTTTGGTAGATTTCCACACTAGTTTCTTTCCATCTATAGCATTTCTTAATATTAATCAGTTCCTTTGGCTTTGATGCCTCAGAGCAAAGCTCTGTTCAAGTAGACTGTGATGTTGCTGTGATCTGATAGGGGTGTCAGTGGACTGACTGTGAACTCTCCCTCTCTCTCGCTCTCGCTCTCTCTCGCTCTCTCTCGCTCGCTCGCTCGCTCTCTCTCTCGCTCTCTCTTTCAACGTGTTTGTTTTTCCTGCTATGAATCGCTGCGCTCATCAGCCATCCCCTGGGGGCCCTGCCATTACTCTCTGCCTGGGGAAGAATGTAAACAACACACACCAATCCCCTGCTCTGTCTTTCTCACGCCACACTGCCTGCTGACTTTTTACCAGGAAGTGTTTGTACATTTTCACCTAAAAAACAATCAAAGCATCAAGCCTAAACACGACAGAATGAAAGAATGAACCAAACAGTTTATGTATCCGCCCAGCAAACTGTTTAACATCGCACATAGCACCTGTCCTGAGAGCTAAACACTTTTTTACCCATTTACAACCAGATTTATGATTCTTTATAGATTTTTTTWAATGGCTTTATGCCTGTTTGTGTTGGCATCCAGAGAGCTTTAACTTTGAGGTTTGATGTCAAATGTAGGTCTACAGTATAAATTATAACACCATTCATACATTTAGAAACATTTAGATTTGTGCATAATGAGTACATGTTAAAACACTTTTATGAATGACTCTTCTTTATCATTTGTTTTAATCTTTTGTTTGGTATCGTTGTTGTAAAATGTTGCGATTAACATCTCAAATCTGCACTATCTCTGTCAATCACAGGAGGTTGGTGGCACCTTAATTGGGGAGGACGGGCTCGTGGTAATGGCTGGAGCGCAATTAGCGGAAGGGCATCAAACACATCAAACATATGGTTTCCAAGGGTTTGATGTCATGCCATTTGCTCCGTTACAGCCGTTACTATGAGCCGTCCTCCCCTCAGCAGCCTCCACTGCTGTCAGTCATTCTCTTTCATCATCTATCACAAACAAATGGTATGTATGTGTTTGTCTTTAACCTGTGTTATATGTTTCTTCCAAAGTACAGAATGCCTCGATGACCCATCTGCGGCCAGGACATTTGTAAAATATATATTTGCTTGTGATGCAGAAAGAAAATATCACAAAGCAAATGCCTGCCTGTCTCGTTTCATCATTCCGATTGTTTGAAGAAGCAAAAATCCAATACCTCTGACCCATATTGGATCCTCTCTGAAGCAGAAGGGTTTGGGGAAATCAGTTTTCACAGTGTTGCTGCCATGTCGAACAAAAGCACAGCTTTCTCTGAAAATACATTTATCATTTAGCTCAACTCGCTCAATGCTTTTAGTACCTCAATTGCGTGCAATGCTAGCAGCAGACCGTTGTTTGGCATAGATGGGTCTTTGCTGTTGTGAGGGCCCTGCTGTAATGCATTTCTACCACGCCACTTTGGAGTATTGACTATAAATCAGCGGAAAATACTTCTAGCTGAGAAGTGAGAGACAAAAGAAAGGACATACTTTGAAAGAGACTTGAGGATGTACTTGGGAAGAGTACTTTKATCTATTTCACCCTTGTATTTCTACTGGTTGCTTGGGCTCAGTGCCAGTGAATGACACTCAACCTGTCTTCATCATAAGGGAGGTTTCTGAGTCAAAGGTGAACAAGGTGATTAGCTCACTAAAGAACTCTAAAGCCAAAGATGTGTTTGGGATGGACTCTACCTTTCTTAAAAACTACAAAGAGTCACTCATTGGCCCCGTTACTAAGGTCACCAACACATCTATTGGTCTCGGTGTGTTTCCAAGGGTATGGAAGTCGGCCATAATAACGGCCATCTTTAAATCAGGCGACCCTGCTGACGTGAGTAACTACAGGCCCATTAGTATACTACCTGTGGTGTCAAAGGTTGCTGAAAAGTGTGTAGCAGAACAACTGATTGCCCACCTCAACAACAGCCCCTTCACATTACACTCCATGCAGTTTGGCTTTAGAGCGAAACACTCCACAGAAACGGCCAACTGCTTTCTTCTGGAAAATGTGAAGTCCAAGATGGACAAAGGGGGTGCTGTTGGGGCTGTGTTTCTGGACCTAAGGAAGGCTTTTGATACTGTTAACCATGAGATTCTCATCACAAAATTGTCCAAGTTCAACTTTTCCCCTGATGCCTTGAGATGGATGAAATCATACCTTGAAGGCAGAACTCAGTGTGTCAGAGTGAGCAATGAGCTGTCGCCCACTCTTAGTTATGATGTGGGCGTGCCCCAAGGGTCAATACTGGGGCCCCTCCTGTTCAGCCTGTACATTAATGATCTGCCTTCTGTCTGTACTGGGTCTGAAGTTCAAATGTATGCAGATGATACAGTGATATATGTGCATGCAAAGAGCAAACAACAAGCTGCACAAGAACTCACTACTGTAATGGTCCAGGTTACAAAGTGGCTCAGTGACTCGTGTTTGCATCTCAATGTGAAAAAAACTGTTTGCATGTTCTTCACAAAGAGGGCAACAGATGCTACTGAGCCAGATGTCTATGTGTCAGGGGAGAAGCTCCAGYTGGTATCTGATTTTWAGTACCTTGGCATCGTACTTGATTCCAACCTCTCTTTTAAAAAGCATGTGAAAAAGGTAATTCAAATAACCAAATTCAACCTAGCTAATTTCCGATTGATACGAAATTGTTTGACTACAGAGGTAGCAAAACTGTACTTCAAATCTATGATACTCCCCCACTTAACATACTGCTTGACTAGTTGGGCCCAAGCTTGCTGTACAACATTAAAACCTATTCAGTCTGTCTACAAACAGGCTCTCAAAGTGCWTGATAGGAAGCCCAATAGCCATCATCACTGTTACATCCTCAGAAAGCATGAGCTCCTGAGTTGGGAAAATCTTGTGCAATACACCAACGCATGTCTTGTATTCAAGATCCTAAATGGCCTGGCTCCCCCTCCACTCAGTATTTTTGTTAAACAGAAAACCCAAACACATGGCAGCAGATCCACAAGGTCTGCCATGAGAGGTGACTGTATAGTTCCCCTAAGGAAAAGCACCTTTAGTAAATCCGCTTTCTCTGTGAGAGCTTCCCATGTCTGGAATACACTGCCATCAGACACACATAACTGCACCACATATCACACTTTCACAAAATGCTTGAAGACATGGCTAAAGGTCAATCAGATTTGTGAACATGGTCCCTAGCTGTGTGTTGCCGCTTTCCATGTCTGTTGTCTGTAACTTGTGAGGTGTGGAAACACTTTGTTGCTTTTATGAATTTTGTCTTGCTGCTTTTTGTTCTATGTTGCTCTGTCTGTATGCTACGTCTTTCTTGTCCTATGTTGCTATGTCTTGCTTGTTCTATGTTGCTATTGTCTATATTGTAATTGTTTTTAATAACCTGCCCAGGGACTGCGGTTGAAAATTAGCCGGCTGGCTAAAACCGGCACTTTTACTGAAACGTTGATTAATGTGCACTGTCCCTGTAAAAATAAAAAATAAACTCAAACTCAAACTCAAGTATCGTCTGCTCTGTGTCTACTGATTTTGTCAAAAGTATATTTTGACCTCAAGCAAGAGGTCATGGGAATGCATTAGAAATCTACTCCAGCCCCGCCGTACGACACGGAACAACAAAGTGGAATGCTTTGTCTGTATTTGTTTTTCACATGACAGGGAGAGAATGGTACAGTGATTCCATGATGCACAAATGTAATAGAAACCCCAACAAACTAAATACTGCCATCTTCACAGTTCAGGCCAAGTTCACCGTTACGGCTAATAGTTGGCTAAGATGAAATACTGGTAGAATCAAAGCCGAGCTAACAGGAAACAAACCCAGATAGCTCATTACTGTAATAGCTCTCTTTAAATGTGTGACACTACGCAGACACTCGCCGCTGACTGTCTGCCATTATAAGCTGCTGTGTGTGAACTGTGATCTGGTTAATGAAATGCTCATCAGTACACACTAAAACATAATGGTTCTCAATAATACCATATAGGGGTTATTTAGCGTGTAGCATTAGTGGAACCCTTATTGGTGCCATATAGAACCTTTTTGAAGGTTTTATAAAGAACCATACTCATAAGGTTCTAAATTAGAACCTGGAATGTATGCGATATCAACAGAGAGCTATATTTTCTGGTTGATTTAAATATTGACTGGCTTTCATCAAGCAGCCCACTCAAGAAAAAGCTTCAAACTGTAATCATTGCCTACAACCTGGTTCAGGTTATCAATCAACCTACCTGGCTAGTTACAAACAGCACAGGAATGAAATCATTAACATGTATTGATCACATCTTTACCAATGCTGCAGAAATGTCCTTGAAATGTCACGTTCTGACCATAGTTCTTTTGTATTTTCTTTGTTTTAGTGTGGTCAGGGCGTGAGTTGGGTGGGTATTCTATGTTTTGTGTTTCTATGTTGGGTTTGTTGTTTGGCCTGATATGGTTCTCAATCAGAGGCAGGTGGTAGTCATTGTCTCTGATTGGGAACCATATTTAGGTAGCCTGTTTTGTCATTGTGGGTTGTGGGTGATTGTCTATGTTAGTTGATGTTGCATGTCTGCACTCGGTTTCATTAGCGTCACGGTCGTTTGCTATTTTGTTTAGTTTGTATAGTTAGTTTAAGTGTTCTTCATTTAATAAATAAGAAGAATGGATTCACATCACGCTGCGTTTTGGTCCTCCTCTCTTTCTCCCAAAGAAGATCGTGACATGAAAGCAGTATCCAAATCCATTGGATGTAGTGATCACAATATAGTAGGCATATCTTGGAAAACCAAAGTTCCAAAGGCCTAATATTATGTATAAGAGGTCATACAATACGTTGGGTAGTGATTCCTGTGTTGACGATGTAAAGAATATGTGTTGGTCTGCGCTGTGTAATGAGGAGCAATCAGACATTGCACTTCACACATTTGGAAATGTCTAATTCCAGTTACTAATAAGCACGCACCATAAACAACACTATCAACAAGGCAGGTCCTACAGGCTCTAGTGTTGTTGCACCTGGACAACTGTCCAGTCGTGGGGTCAGGTGCCACAAAGAGGGACGTCGGAAAATTACAATTGGCTCAGAACAGGGCAGCACGGCTGCCTGTTAAATGTACACGGAGAGCTAACATTAATAATATGCATGTCAATCTCTCATGACTCAAAGTGGAGGAGAGATGGACATCATCACTACTCTTCTGTGAAGGATTTTCAAAAAAAAATTGGAAAATTGATGCGGGGACTTGCTTCCATTCAGCCACAAGAGCATTAGTGAGGTCGGGCACTGATGTTGGGCGATTAGGCCTGGCTCGCAGTCGGTGTTCCAATTCATCCCAAATGTGTTCGATGGGGTTGAGGTCAGGGCTGATCTCGACAAACCATTTCTGTATGGACCTCGCTTTGTGCACGGGGGCATTGTCATGCTGAAACAGGAAAGGGCCTTCCCCAAACTGTTGCCACAAAGTTGGAAGCACAGAATGGTCTAGAATCTAATTGTGTGCTGTAGCGTTAAGATTTCACTTCACTGGAACTATGGGGCTCGAACCATAAACAGCCCCAGACCATTATTCCTCATCCACCAAACTTTACAGTTGGCACCATGCATTGGGACAGGTAGCGTTCTCCTGGTATCCTCCAAACCCAGACTAGTCCGTCAGACTGGCAGATGGTGAAGTATGATTCATCACTCCAGAGAAAGCATTTCCACTGCTCAAGAGTCCAATGGTAGCGAGCTTTACACCACTCCAGACGATGCTTGGTATTGCACATGGTGATCTTAGGCTTTTGTGCGGCTGCTGAGCAAAGGAAACCCATTTCATGAAGCTCCTAACAAACAGTTGCTTCCAGATGCAGTTTGGAACTGGGTAGTACGTTTTGCATCCGAGGACAGACGATTTTTCACGGCTGAGCCGTTGTTGCTCCTAGATGTTTCCACTTCACAATGATAGCACTTACAGTTGACCGGGGCAGCTCTAGCAGGGCAGAAATTTTACGAATTGACTTTTTGGAAAGGTGGCATCCTACAATGGTGGAACGTTGAAAGTCACCGAGCTTTTCAGTACGAGCCATTCTACCGCTTGTCTACGGAGATTTCATGGCTGTCTGCTCAATTTTCTACACCTGTCAGCAACGGGTGTGGCTGAAATAGCCGAATCCACTCATTTGAATGGGTGTCTACATACTTTTGTATATATTGTGTAACACTGATACATTTTTTCACACTTTTACAGTGTTAGTTTCATCAGCTGTTCTACAATATGATACAAAAAAACGGAAAAAAAGTCATTTTGACTGCACTGGGCCTTTAAAGAATCCTGTACAGTAAGTTTCTGCTGACGTTAAGCTTCCTTTGAAGAGGCATTTTCTCAGCTATCAGCAATTCAGGTTTGATTATAGAATGAAGCGGGTATTAATCATGGGCTATGATAGACAGAAAGCAGCAGACGATGACTCCATTGTCAACTCCATTGTCAACTCTTTGATTATTAAATCAGTAGACCTAAAAAATATCTTTGAAAATACCATGTTAGTGTCATTAGCTTTTAAAACAATGCAATCTGTTTCTTTTGTCATATTTTGGACCAGTGAGACTACCGCTCCACCAGGATACTTATTGTCCCTGCAGTGAGGAGGATTCACCATCTTCATCTATACAGTGCCTTCGGAAAGTAATCAGCCCCCTTGACTTTTTCCACATTTTGTTACGTTACAGCCTTATTCTAAAATTAATTAAATAAAAAAATATGACTCAGCAATCTACACACAATACCCCATAATGACAAGGCAAAAATAGGTTTTTAGACAWMTTTGCAKATTTATAAAAAATGAAAAATAGAAATACCTTTTTTACATAAGTATTCAGCATCTTGTTTCCATTGATCATCCTTGAGAGTTTTCTACAACTTGATTGAAGGCCACCTGTGGTAAATTCAATTGATTGGACATGATTTGTAAAGAAACACTCCTGTCTACATAAGGTTGATAGCGCATGTCAGAGCAAAAACCAAGCTATGAGGTGAAAGGAACTGTCAATAGAGCTCCAAGACAGGATTGTGTCGAGGCACAGATCTGGGGAAGGATACCAAAAACATTCTGCAGCATTGAAGGTCCTCAAGAACACAGTGGCCTCCATCATTCTTACATGGAAGAAGTTTGGAACCACCAAGACCACCATTCAAATGCTTGAAATGCATTCCAGGTGACTACCTCATGAAGCTTGTTGAGAGAATGCCAAGAGTGTGCAAAGCTGTCATCAAGGCAAAGGGTGGCTATTTGAAGAATCTCAAATATAAAATACATTTTGATTTGTTTAACACTTTATTGATTAAGACATGATTCCATATGTGTTATTTCATAGTTTTGATGTCTTCACTATTATTCTACAATGTTGAAAAAAGTAAAAATAAAAACCCTTGAATGAGTAGGTGTGTCCAAACTTTTGACTGGTACTGTACATACATATACACACACAGAGATCATCATTGGCATGAGGTAGCAATACCAGGGCTACCCTAAGGCCATGTCTCCGTGAAATTGCTTTTATCACATTTAATCTGTCTGGGACCTGAGATAATTTCTCTATATATTTTCATTGTCTTGTAAACCCCCTTAAACTGTTAATTGTTAGTTAAGATAATGCTGACATATGACTACATCTTGACRTTATACAGCCATGTTTAAGGAGCCAAGTGTAGAAAAAAATGTGTTGAATGTTTAGTATATTTCAAAGTCACAAATATATTGTGTGACTGGTCACAGTGGAGCCTTATTTCCTTTGTCATCATAACCCCTATACCACTGGGATGGATTGACTGTCAAATCTGCCCCGTTTATCACAGCACTAGATCACCCTGTAATTAAAAGACAATTACTCCAGTTGATGGATACCTTCTGGAAACAAAGCTCGTATTATAAGGAGGATGGGATCCACCAAAATCATTTGTGTTCCTGGATCCTTTCACAGCATAATAAGGCTGCGTTAACACAATGATTTATCAATGACCCAAATCCAGCTAATTTAATCCCTACCATTGTGTCGTGAGTTGTCATAATGCTTTAGCAAATGTACATTATCGTAGGGGCATTGTAAGACACAATGTTAAAAATAGCCCGCGTTAACACATGTAGCTTAAGGCTAGGGGGTAGTATTCGGAAGTTCGGATGACTGACGTGCCCAAAGTAAACTGCCTGTTACTCAGGCCCAGAAGCTAGGATATGCATATAACTGGAAGCATTGGATAGAAAACACTGTGAAGTTTTTAAAACTGTTCGAATAATGTTCTAATAGTAATCCATCCTGAATTTTTTATTTTTAGGTCACAGTCCATTCAAATGCTTGTCTATGGGATATMCAAAGGAATTCCTCCCAGATTGCAGTTCCTATGGCTTCCACTAGATGTCAACAGTCTTTAGAAAGGGTTTCAGGCTTGTTATTTGAAAAAATGAATTAGTATTTGTAGTTTTTCAAGGTGGCTCTCATTCTGACTGTATTCTTGTGGCGCGCGTGGATGAGTGCACACACCTCGTTATTTATCTCCTGTATTGAACATACTGCATTCCGTCTTAAATTGTATCGTTTATTGGGTACCTGAGGATTGATTAGAAATGCTTTTTGACTTGTTTGGACAAAGTTTATTGGTAACTTTTCGGATTCCTTTGTCTGCATGTTGAACGAGTGGAATGGGTGGATTACTGAATCAAACGCACCAACTAAACTGACTTTTTTGGGATATAAAGAAGGACTTTATCGAACAAAATGACCATTTGTTGTGTAGCTGGGACCCTTGGGATTGCAAACAGAGTAAGATCTTCAAAGGTAAGTGATTTATTTTATCGCTATTTCTGATTTTTGTGACGCCTCTGCTGGTTTGGAAAATGTTTTTAATGCTGGTGTATGCGGGGCGCTGTCCTCAGATAATCGCATGGTATGCTTTCGCCGAAAAAGCCTTTTTGAAATCTGACAACGCGGTTGGATTAACAAGAAAGTAAGCTTTTAAATGATGTAGGACACTTGTATGTTCATGAATGTTTAATATGAAGACTTTTGTATTTTGAATTTCGCACTCTGCAATTTCACCAGATGTTGTCGATGTGGGTCACTAGCGCCCCACCTAGCCCAAAGAGGTTTTAAGAAACAAGGTTCATGAAATCAATAATTTGCTAGTTACAGATGACATTCATATTCTCTGAAACTCACTTAGATAATACCTTTGATGATACAGTGGTAGCAATACAAGGTTATAACATTTACAGAAAATACATAAATGCCAACGGGGGTGGTGTTGCGGTCTATATTCAGAACCACATTCCTGTAAAGATCAGAGATGATCTTATGTTAAATACTGTTGAAGTAATATGGCTACAGGTTCACCTTCCTCACCTAAAGCCCATTCTGGTAGGAAGCTGCTATAGACCATCAAGTGTTAACAGTCAGTATCTGGATAACGTGTGAAATCCTTGATAATGTAATTGATGTCAATAGAGAGGTATATTTTCTGGATGATTTAAATGTTGACTGGCTTTCATCAAGCTGCCCACTCAAGAGAAAGCTTCAAACTGTAACTAGAGCCTCCAACCTGGTTCAGGATATCAATCAACTTACCAGGGTAGTTACAAACAGTACAGCAGAGGTGGAAAAAGTACTCAGTTGTCATACTTGAGTAAAAGTAAAGATTCCTTAATAGAAAATTACTTAAGTATAAGTGAAATTCACAAAGTCAAACACTACTTGAGTAAAAGTCTAAAATTATCTGGTTTTAAATGTACTTAAGTGCAGTGGTATAAAGAGTACTCAATCAAACTTGAGTAAAAGTTCAAAGTTAAAGTAAATGTTAAACAATAAATTCCTTATTTTAAGCAGTGGTGGATGTATTTAAGTATCAAAAGTAAAAGTATGAAACGTAAGAGTCGGCTAAAAGGCTAAACAGCCAGACCTTTAATTTGGTTTGAGCTTTTCTGAAAGGTAACAGTCTTACGGATGCAAGAAGAAAAAAGTGGATTCTCAAATAGGTAACACTTCAAAATACATCTCTTACAGACAAAATAGAATTTTGCCTTAAAAATGAAGGAATATAGCCAGTAAACGTAAGCACTTACAATCACAGTCACAATCACAACATCCTATAATACAACCCTGTACACACAACCTCACTGTTGGAATATGAGGACATCACCACTGATGGAACTGTATTAGAAATCAGGGTGTCAGGTCATGCCTTTGTAACAAGGACACATATAACATGTGAATTTTAAACATAAATTAACAAAACGCATTAGGCATCAGTGTCCTTGGGCTTGCTAGCGTTAAGCTGTCATTACTTGAAGTTGAAGAATTTATGGTTCATCTTCAGTAAAAGCTGTTTTTCAAAGTTTGTGGCATCCAGCCTTGTTCTCCGGGGGCTTGAAACAAGTCCTGCAATGCTGAACAGCCTTTCACAGGCAGCTGATGCAGGWAAGGCTGRGTTTAAGCTCAGAGAACAGCTTACAGACTGCCGGGAAGGACTTGAGCAAATCCATATGATCCGCTGAACAGGCCAGTTATCCGTCCAGCTGTTTGGAGCTTTCTTGTGCTTGAGACATTTTCAAAGCAGAGAAGAAGTCCTCCTCATCTGATGAACTGGTGCCATCACCTAGCTGCAGCAAGGGTTCTTCCAGGTGGTCCTTGATGTAGTCCATTCCTGAAATACAAGGAAGATGACAATAGACATCATGCAGTTGTGAGCCTACATTAATCCATCCCCCATCCAAGAAACAGGGCTAAGTAGGTTACTCATTGGACCTGAACCACAAAGTRAGGAATGTAGTTTAAATGGGTGGTTCTCAMATCTATGAAGTGTCAAACTGTACACTATACACAGTTGTTTATGAATAATAAAATACTGTTAATTAAACACGTTGTCTTACCCATTTTGATGGTGGCTTCATCCTTTGTCCACGTTGTTTTGAATTTGGGGAGTTGCTGCGATCAGCTCAGGGTCGTGAAACATGTGGCTGAAGCGCTACTTCAGTCCCAGTTGTAACGCATCTACCAGAGGCTTACAGTAATTCAGGAACAACTTGATTCAGTCCCAGTTGTAACGCATCTACCAGAGGCTTTCAGTAATTCAGGGACAACTCGATTCGGTCAAGTTTTGTGATCAGCAGGTTAATAGTAGGAAGAAGCCACCCCATCTGGACATTGGTTTCAGCCTGCAGGATGTTGATGGCCTTTGCGACTGGGCTCATGGTGGCAGCATACTCTGTGAGGAAGGCAAGATCAGCTGGATTGAAACTATGAAAAAAAAAATATATATATAATAATACTGTGTTTTCTAACCCGATACAAAGGGGACCACTAACCATTTCACCTGATTTAACTACAGTAATCAATGGCTGGAAGAGTAGTTGACTAAATTGATCAATGATAGTTTATGGCTACAACATGTGAAACAGTTATTAGTCCCCAAGCAAAGTCAGGAAACACTGCAACAGATTTAGAGAACATTCAAGACCTTAAATTATGACAAAGTAATGCACAATCCTAACTTACATTGGAACCTCAAAGTTTGTGTAGAGAACTCTCTTTGTCTTTGACAATCCTTCTACAGCCATGAACCAGAAGTTCAACCTTGTAGTATTCGGGCGCAGAAGCTGGAGATCGCAAGCATCTTCAACCGTATCGGCTGCAATTGTGGATCTTCCGCATTTGTTCCAAAATGGTTGGCACTTGCTGAATGTTGAACACGACACTTTTTTTGTAAGATTCACTGATGTGGTCAACTCCAACTGCTCTGCTTGATTGTGGAGGGAGTTTTGGGGCCATGTTTTCTCTTCAGTGTGTTTGCCGCCAGTTCTCCATACTTCTTAAGATGGTGTTTAAGCTTTCTCTGAAATAAGAAGAAAAGGAAAAGTGAAAGACAGTTACTTAGCTAGAAAACTACCATCACCAAAAACTTAAGGTATAAGATACTAATTTTAAAGCTATAAACAACATTAGTTAAGTGTGAGTTTGTGACCACTGTATAATATTACAATGAGGGAAAAACGATGTTAATTGATCTAGCTGGTAGGTTACGTCAATTACCGTAAGTCTACGGTAATTAGCAYGGTAAGAACAACTTTATCAACTAACACAATAAATAAAATGGCTAGCTAACTGGGTGTTAGCTAAAATTCAAAAGCTATCAGTTAGCTAGCTTGACCAGGTGTTTAGAGAAAAGTTATTTGGCTAGACTTACGTTAGCTGACTAAAATGTGCCCAGATTCAGAAACTACCAGTTYGCTAGCTTGTTAACAAGCATGTCATCGCCTGCTGCCTAGCAAAACAAGTTCACCCATGAATGTGCCGACTCGCCGATGTTGCTTGCATCTTTTTCCCAACATAATTTGTTTTTTCGGGGTTTTTTGTTTTTTGATTTTGTAACGAAGGTGTCAGGGGAAATGTATTGGAGTAAAAGTATACTTTTTTAATGTAGTGAAGTAAAAGTAAAAGTCAACAGAAATATAAATAGTAAAGTAAAGTACAGATACCCCCCAAAAAAATACTTAAGTACAGTAACGAACCCATTAAGAAAATTACTGTAAAAACTGTTAAATCCCTGTGTATAGATGAGGAATTGAAAAATGGTATGGTTGAGAGCGATGAGGCAAAGGAGATGGCAAATAGTTCTGGCTGTACAACCGATTGGCTAACTTACTGCAGATTGAGAAATCATGTGACTAAACTGAACAAAAAGAAGAAGAAACTACACTATGGAACAAAGTTAAATGACATAATGAATGATAGTAAAAAGCTTTGGTGCAACTCCGCTCCATTAGGCAAACTCCGCTCCATTATTATTTGATTCAGATGGCTCATTCATCACAAAAACCACTGATATTGCCAACTACTATAATGATTTTTACATTTGCAACATTAGCAAACTTAGGCATGACATGCCAGCAACAAACGCTGACACTACACATCCAAGTACAGTTGAAGTCGGAAGTTTAGATACACCTGAGCCAAATACATTTAAACTCAGTTTTTCACAAATCCTGACATTTAATTCTCGTATAAATTCCCTGTCTTAGGTCAGTTAGGATCACCACTTTATTTTAAGAATGTGAAATGTTAGAATAAGAGTAGAGAAAATGATTTATTTCAGCTTTTATTTCTCTCATCACATTCCCAGTGGGTCAGAAGTTTGCATACAGTCAATTAGTATTTGGTAGCATTGCCTATAAATTGTTTAACTTGGGTCAAATGTTTTAGGTAGCCTTCCACAAGCTTCCCACAATAAATTGGGTGAATTTTGTCCCATTCCTCCTGACAGAGCTGGTGTAACGGAGTCAGGTTTGTAGGCCTCCTTGCTTGCACACACTTATACAGTTCTGCCCACAAATGTTCTATAGGATTGAGGTCAGGGCTTTGTGATGGCCACTCCAATACCTTGACTTTGTTGTCCTTAAGCCATTTTGCCACAACTTTGGAAGTATGCTTGTGGTCATTGTCCATTTAGAAGACCTATTTGCGACCAAGCTTTAACTTCCTGACTGATGTCTTGAGATGTTTCTTCAATATATCTGCATAATTTCCATCCTCATGATTCCATCTATCTGACTCGGTTTTGGAGCAGTGGCTTCTTCCTTGCTGAGCGGCCTTTCAAGTTATGTCYATATAGGACTCGTTTTACTGTGGATATAGATACTTTTGTACCTGTTTGAACCAGCATCTTCACAAGGTCCTTTGCTGTTGTTCTGGGATTGATTTGCACTTTTCGCACCAAAGTACGTTCATCTCTAGGAGACAGAACGCCTATCCTTCCTGAGCGGTGTGACGGCTGTGTGGTCCCATGGTGTTTATACTTGCTTACTATTGTTTGTACAGATGAACGTGGTACCTWCAGACGTTTGTAAATTGCTCCGAAGGATGAAACAGACTTGTGGAGGTCTACAATTGTTTTTCTGAGGTCTTGGCTGATTTCTTTTGATTGTCCCATGATGTCAAGAAAAGAGGCACTGAGTTTGAAGGTAGGCCTTGAAATACATCCACAGGTACACCCCCAATTGACTCAAATGATGTCAATTAGCCTATCAGAAGTTTCTAAAGCCATGACATAATTTTCTGTAATTTTCAAAGTTGTTTAAAGGCACAGTCAACTTAGTGTATGTAAACTTCTGACCCACTGGAATTGTGATACATATGTGAATTATAAGTGAAATAATCTGTCAGTAAACAATTGTTGGAAAAATTACTTGTATCATGCACAAAGTAGATGTCCTAACCGACTTGCCAAAACTATAGTTTGTTAACAATACATTTGTGGAGTGGTTGAAAAACAAGTTTGCATGACTCCAACCTAAGTGTATGTAAACTTCCGACTTCAACTGTGTATCTGACTAAATTCGGAAAGACAAGAACTGTAATTTTGAATTCCATACAGTAAGTGTGGAAGAGGTGAAACAATGACAATCCACAGGGGTCTGACAACTTGGATGGAAAATGACTGAGGATAATAGAGGACGATATTGCCACTATTTGCCTTATCTTAAATTTAAACCTACTAGAAAGTGTGTGCCCTCAGGCCTGGAGGGAAGCAAAAGTTATTCCCCTACCTAAGAATAGTAAAGCCCCCTTAACTGGCTCAAAGAGCTGACCAATCAAACTGTTACCAACCTTTTCAGCGCACTAATAGGGAAGGACATTCTACAAGCACTTARTACAAATGACTGATGATTGGCTGAGAGAAATTGATGACAAAAAGATTGTGGGGGCCGTTTTTTTAGACTTCAGTGCGGCTTTTGACATTATCACTCGTATTCTGTTGCTGGAAAAATGTATGTGTTGGCTTTACACCCCCTGCTATATTGTGGATAAAGAGTTACCTGTCTAATAGAACACAGAGGGTCTTTAATGGAAGCCTCTTCAAAAAAATCCAGGCAGAATCAGGAATTCCCCAAGGCAGCTGTCTAGGTCCCTTACTTTTTTCAATCTTTACTAACGACATGCCACAGGCCTTCAGTAAAGCCAGTGTGTCTATGTATGTGGATGACTCAACACTATACACATCAGCTACCACAGCGACTGAAATGACAGCAACACACTTAACAAAGAGCTGCAGTTAGTTTCAGAATAGGTGGCAAGGAATATGTTAGTCCTAAATATTTCAAATACTAAAAGCATTTGATTTGGGACAAATCATTCACCAAACCCTAAACCTAACCTAAATCTTGTAATGAATAATGTGGAAATTGAGCAAGTTGAGGAGACTAAACTGCTTGGAGTAACCCTGGATTGTAAACTGCCATGGTCAAAACATATTGATACAACAGTAGCTAGGATGGGGAGAAGTCTGTCTATAATAAAGTGCTGCTCTGCTTTCTTAACAGCACTATCAACAAGGCAGGTCCTACAGACCCTAGTTTTGTCTCACCTGGACTGCTGTTCAGTCGTGTGGTCAGGTGCCACAAAGAGGGACTTAGGAAAATTGCAATTGGCTCTGAACAGGACAGCACGGCTGGCCCTTGGATGTACACAGAGAGCTCCCATTAAAAATATGCATGTCAATCTCTCCTGGCTCAAAGTGGAGGAGAGATTGACTTCATCACTACTTGTATTTGTGAGAGGTATTGACATGTTGAATGCACCAAGCTGTCTGTTTGAACTACTGGCACACAGCTTGGATACCCATGCATATCCCACAAGACATACCACCAGAGGTCTCACAGTCCCCAAGTCCAGAAAAGTCTATGGGAGGTGCACAGTACTGCAGTACATAGAGCCATGACTACATGGAACTCTATTCCACATCAAGTAAATTCATGCCAGCAGTACAATTGAACAACAATAATCAGTTTGTGCTGGCCGACCACGAGGTCAAGAGAGAGAGCTGGCCCTGAAACAAGGTAAGGTGGCTGTCTCATGCAGTCAACACCAGGTTGCATACGCTTACTTCTCATATTAATGCACACATCCAATCAGGTGACAGACCAGTTAACTAGGCCTAAGACCCCTAGACTTAGCAATTGTAACAATATTAGCAGGCGAGATAATAGATTTCGTGACACATAAAGTTTTAAGCCCCTCCCTCTGTCTATAAAGTCAATTTTTTTTGTTAAACATACACAGTAATACACTTTGGACAAAGTTGATTTGATTCAATATGTTGTATCATTTTGTCTGCACCGTCTGTACCAACAGTAGCACCACATGTTGCCTTGGCTGCTAATCTATCCTGTGTGTTTGGTCACGGCCACTGCAGCTCCTGCAGTGCGTTTGTAGATCCATTGGACCACACAGGGATCCCATTAGTGTCAAATACTGTTGATGAGGCCCTCTTACTGTGAGTTAACCACCCACATAAAACTGTCACTGAACCTGTAGCAGCAGACATGGATCAACATTGCACGCTTTACCACGAATTGTGTTTGTGTGTGTGTGGATGTTTGTGTTGGCGTAGGTGTTTGAGTTTGCATGCATTCATTCACGTAAGTGTGTGCGTTCCCCTCCTGGACTACAGAGTTAAAATAGCTCTCCCTTGTCTTATCTTGATTGGCTGGGAGAATGCCGGGCGGAGAAGGGGGGGGCAGGCTGATGGGTGAGGAGCCACAGACGCTCTGTCGCTTTCAGGTCACCAGGGAGTACAGACAACAGAACCCCCGCAGGAGACAGACTTTATCAAATACAAAGAAGCCGATGATAACTTAACTATACACCTGAGGGACAGAGGACAACTTTACAAACTCACGTTATCTAGATCAGAGGACAACTTTACTAACTCACTTGATTTAGGACAAAGGACAACTTTATGAAATACTAAAACTAGGAGAGATGTAGAGATCTTTACTAGACTGATCACATCTGGAAAAGGATTGTCATTGAAAGCCTCAAAGAAACGAAGAAGTGACTGGATATCTTAACAAAACACCTGTCAATCAAGAGAATACCACCTTCAACGCCCAAAACATTGAATCTTTAAGGAAAGATTTATCTTCAGAATATCAACCACAACTAAAAGAAGTGAAACTCAGATCCGAAACAGGAGAGAAGCAGGCTCCATTTCTACCAGGCAGTTAAAGAGATTAACCTTAACAAATCACAAATCATATTTAGCTGAAAAACCCACGCTGCAAGAGGAGCCTACACCGTGTCTCGTCCCTCAACAGTAGGTTACACACTGCTTTTGGAAAATCTGCTTAGAAGCCAAATCAAATGATAAAAAATGTTTCCTAAAAACCTAGCACTGAGATCCTACACGGTGAATCAGCTTCATTAAGCACATCAAACATAATCATCTTTACCTGGAAAACCACAGTGGTGAAAAGACTGGACCATTTAGAGGAGAGGCTTGTGTCCATGTGGAGTGTATGCGTAGACCTAAGACAAGGACGACTGTGAAGAAGGCATCGATGGCAGGCGGATCCAGGAAGTGCCATCCAGCTTGTATGTAAACAAAGTGCCATGCCCATGCTACGACCGGCCTGGCACAGAGGAGGGTGGGCACTAGGGAGTACCACAGTCTCTCCCTTACTCATACTGCTCCTCTCCAGTCTGCAGGTAAAATGGTCACCAGTTTGGGAACCATGTGACATCTTCCTAACAACTCGTCCTACTTGTTTCCTCTGTCAGCTCTCAAAGAACGGCCAGTAAAAAATATCCATATAGAATATTCTGTAAAATATGGCAAAAATAATATTCTGTAAAATGTTGCAAAAATAATATTCTGTAAAATATGGCAAAAATAATATTCTGTAAAATGTTGCAAAAATAATATTCGGTAAAATGTGGCAAAAATAATATTCTGTAAAACAAAAAAGAAGTGTGATAAAGTAATCTCACAAATAATCCAATCTGACAACAGAGAAACATAGATTTCAGTTTATCCACTATCTGATTTAGGTGAGAGGATGAGTTGCTACTGTTGGACTGTAAAACCCATAAACTATCTTACTGACTCAGTGAGATGATAAGCCCTGAATTTATGGTACTTAATACATTTTTTACAGATATGCAACTGGGATAGGCAAGAACACTGGAGTTGCTTAGCAACGTGGCTATATGATAATGTACTGGCTTGTATGGCATGGCGAACATATGGCCATAGATATCACTCCAGACATGAATATTATCACAAAATCTGCTGTATACCAGAGCAGCCAGAAACGGACATACAGCATACAGCACCTGCTGTAGAATGCACGACAAAGCATGATTCTATCAGAGTAACTCCTAAAACTCTGCTTACTGTAAATACATCCCTTAAAGGAAATGTTCACCCATTTTGAATGTTATGTTGTTTTTGTGCATCTCTGAGTGATGTTATATCGATTCCCTGGGTCATTTCATATTTTCATGTGTATCTGAGTTATTGGCGTTCAAGCAGGCAGAGATCCGTCCGGTATGACGTAGCACTGTGATAAAGTAGATCTCACTACATTGGAAGTTAATAGGAATATGAGTTMTAGATAGTTAAAGCATCTATGATACATGTCAGAGTCTAATACTGCCCGATGTCATAACGTGGTAGGTTGTCTTCTCTTGAATGAGCCATTGATCATATTTTTGCGATATTCCTACCTCAAGAAATGTTTTCTTTAACAGAGGGTCTAGTACATTTTTCCTATTTGTCTCTCTCTTTAGTTCAGGGTGCATTGCATGGTGCCATTGCCAGAGATATTACAGAAAGGAGATAAGAATCCAATGAATGAAGGAAGGTATAACGCCCCACCCAGCAGGCTGTCGACCAATCGCGTTCACGTTGTCATGCTGCGTCACGTGGTTGCTAAGCTAATCATCAAGCAATGCCTATTTTCCTCAAAAGTACGTAATGTCACGATTCCAAAGCTATACGATACTACAGATAGCAAGTTAATTATCTCACATCTCAGAAAATATTTGTAATGTTGTATTTCTTGTTGATGAAATTCGTGCTAATGTTGGGTTTTTGAGCTGACGCCCAATAGACTCCCATTCCCTCCTTGAAGGAGAGCGTTCCTTGTCCCAGAATTGCATAAAATTCACCGGCCGGCCCATTGACGTAGAATGGGCAACGTTTCCCATCGCCTCAAAATGTATATCTGCAGTTGCGAATGTTAGGCTCCACTCTGTGAGGCACATCAATCTGCAGGTTGAACATGGTGAGATTGTAGACTCCTAAATTGATAGTGCAGTTTGTTTAGGCCAATTTACAGCTAACTAGCTACATTACATGCTGATATTGTCTTTGGTATTATTGTGTGTAGCTACGTTTGCTAGCTGGCTACCTAGCTAGCTAACTAACTAGCCAGCCCATAGAGAGAGCATTGCGTTGTGGATTTTGTAGTCGACTTTGGCTGTAACAGATTTCCACAACGATTTGCCATGTTGCTACCAATCTTCTAACTCCAAAATGAAACATTTGTTCACAAAAATAGAGATCTCTCACATTTGATTCCCAGGTTCCTACATGACATCAGCACTCTCTCCAAATCTATAACTGAGTTAAGCTCAGAATCCTTAAGTGTCTTGTGGATTTTAAAGCCTTTTCTCTTTAAGGTAGAGGCGAGCCAAATGTATTTTCTTTTCACCCCAGATAAAAGTAGAGACCGACACAAACTCTCTCTCTCTCTCTCGTCTGTGATATCTGCTGTCCAGACAACCTGATGATAGGAGACAGACAACCTGGTGGTAGGAGACAGACGACCTGGTGGTAGGAGACAGACAACCTGGTGGTAGGAGACAGACAACCTGGTGGTAGGAAACAGACACCTGGTGGTAGGAGACACAGACAACCTGGTGGTAGGAAACAGACAACCTGGTGGTAGGAAACAGACAACCTGGTGGTAGGAAACGAACAACCTGGTGGTAGGAAACAGACAACACCTGGTGGTAGGAAACAGACAACCTGGTGGTTAGGAGACAGACAACCTGGTGTAGAGATAGACAACCTGGTGTAGGAACACAGACAACCTGGTGGTAGGAACAGACAACCTGTGGTAGGAACAGACAACCTGGTGGTAGGAGACAGACAACCTGGTGGTAGGAAAGACAACCTGGTGGTAGGAAACAGACACTGGTGTAGGAGACAGACAACCTGGTGGTAGGCAGACAGACAACCTGGTGGTAGGAAACAGACACCTGGTGGTAGGAAACAGACAACCTGGTGGTAGGAAAGACAACCTGGTGGTAGGAAACAGACAACCTGGTGGTAGGAAACAGACAACCTGGTGTAGGAGACAGCACAACCTGGTGGTAGGAGATAGACAACCTGGTGGTAGGAAACAGACAACCTGGTGGTAGGAAACAGACAACCTGGTGGTAGGAAACAGACAACCTGGTGGTAGGAGACAGACAACTGGTGGTAGGAAACAGACAACCTGGTGGTAGGAAACAGACAACCTGGTGGTAGGAGACAGACAACCTGGTGGTAGAAACAGACAACCTGGTGGTAGGAAACAGACAACTTGGTGGTAGGAAACAGACAACCTGGTGGTAGGAGACAGACAACCTGGTGGTAGGAGACAGACAACCTGGTGGTAGGAAACAGACAACCTGGTGGTAGGAAACAGACAACCTGATGATAGGAAACAGACAACTGGTGGTAGGAGACAGACAACCTGGTGGTAGGAAACAGACAACCTGGTGGTAGGAGACAGACAACCTGGTGGTAGAAACAGACAACCTGGTGGTAGGAAACAGACAACCTGGTGGTAGGAACAGACAACCTGGTCGTAGGAAACAGACAACCTGGTGGTAGGAAACAGACAACCTGGTGGTAGGAGACAGACACCTGGTGGTAGGAGACAGACAACCTGGTGGTAGGAAACAGACAACCTGGTGGTAGGAAACAGACAACCTGGTGTAGGAAACAGACAACCTGGTGGTAGGAAACAGACAAACCTGGTGGTAGGAGACAGACAACCTGGTGGAGGAGACAGACAATGGTGGTAGGAAACAGACAACCTGTGGTAGGAAACAGACAACCTGGTGTAGGAGACAGACAACCTGGGGTAGGAACAGACAACCTGGTGGTAGGAGACAGACAACCTGGTGGTAGGAACAGACAACCTGGTGGTAGGAGATAGACAACCTGGTGGTAGGAAACAGACAACCTGGTGGTTGGAGATAGACAACCTGGTGGTAGGAGATAGACAACCTGGTGGTAGGAAACTGACAACCTGGTGGTTGGAGACAGACAACTGGTGGTAGGAAACAGACAACCTGGTGGTAGGAGATAGACACCTGGTGGTAGGAAACAGACAACCTGGTGGTTGGAGATAGACAACCTGGTGGTAGGAGACAGACAACCTGGTGGTAGGAAACTGACAACCTGGTGGTAGGAGATAGTCCAACCTGGTGGTAGGAACAGACAACCTGGTGGTAGGAGACAGACAACCTGGTGGTAGGAGACAGACGACCTGGGTGTAGGAGACAGACAACCTGGTGGTAGAGACAGACAACCTGGTGGTAGGAGATAGACAACCTGGTGTAGGAAACAGACAACCTGGTGGTAGGAGATAGTCAACCTGGTGGTAGGAGATAGTCAACTGTGGTAGGAACAGACAACCTGGTGGTAGGAGACAGACAACCTGGTGGTAGGAAACAGACAACCTGGTGGTAGGAGATAGTCAACTGGTGGTAGGAGACAGACAACCTGATGGTAGACAGACACTGGTAGAACAACAACCTGGTGGTAGGAAACAGACAACCTGGTGGTAGGAGACAGACACCTGGTGGTAGGGACAGACAACCTGGTGGTAGGAGATAGACAACCTGGTGGTAGGAAACAGACAACCTTGGTGGTAGAAAAGACAACCTGGTGGTAGGAGACAGACAACCTGGTGGTAGGAGACAGACACTGGTGTAGGACAACACCTGGTGGTAGGAGACGACAACCTGGTGGTAGGAGAACAGACAACCTGGTGGTAGGAGACAGACAACCTGGTGGTAGGAGACAGACAACCTGGTGGAGGACCAGACAACCTGGTGGTAGGAGACAGACAACCTGGTGGTAGAAGACAGACAACCTGGTGGTAGAGACAGACAACTGGTGGTAGGAAAAGACAACCTGGTGGTAGGAAACAGACACCTGGTGGTAGGAGACAGACAACCTGGTGGTAGGAGACAGACAACCTGGTGGTAGGAGACAGACAACCTGGTGGTGAGGAACACAACCTGGTGGTAGGAAACAGACAACCTGGTGGTAGGAGATAGACAACCGTGTAGGAAACAGAACCGGTGGTAGGAAACAGACAACATGGTGGTAGGAGATAGACAACCTGGTGGTAGGCAACAGACAACCTGGTGGTAGGAAACAGACAACCTGGTGGTAGGAGACAGACAACCTGGTGGTAGGAGACAGACAACCTGTGGTAGGAGAGACAACCTGGTGGTATGAGACAGACAACCTGGTGGTAGGAGACAGACAACCGGTGGTAGGAAGACAGACAACCTGGTGGTAGAGACGACAACCTGGTGGTAGGAAACAGACAACCTGGTGGTAGGAAACAGACAACCTGGTGTAGAGACAGACAACCTGGTGGTAGGAAACTGACAACCTGGTGGTAGGAGACAGACAACCTGGTGGTAGGAGACAGACAACCTGGTGGTAGGAGACAGACAACTGGTGGTAGGCGAAGACAACTGATGGTAGGAAACAGACAACTGGTGGTAGGAAACAGACAACTGGTGTAGGAGACAGACACCCTGATGATAGGAGATAGCCAACACTGGTGGTAGAGACAGACAACTGGTGGTGAAGACAGACAACCTGGTGGGTAGGAGACAGACACACCTGGTGGTAGGAGACAGACAACCTGGTGGTAGGAAACAGCCAACCTGGTGGTAGGAGACAGACAACCTGGTGGTAGGAGACAGACAACCTGGTGGTAGGAACAGACACCTGGTGGTAGGAGACAGACCACCTGGTGGTAGAGACAGACACCTGGTGGTAGGAGACAGACAACGCTGTGGTAGGAAACAGACAACCTGGTGGTAGGAGACAGAATGGGTAATTGAAGTGTTAGACAGTCAGAGCGCTCTTATAGGATAGAGGAACAGGCGGTGGTGTGGAGGGGGATAGAATGGACAGGCACAGGGAGGATACACAGCTCAAACATTGAGATATGTATCCCTKCTGGAGWGTGAAGGCAAGGCAGGGAATGTTAGTCAGAGATAGAGTACCACACATGGAAATAGAATCCATTGGATGGTACTACACCCCACCCGTGGAACGACAGATTCTAAATGGGAAACTTTGATTCTCTGTTTACCTTTAAATAGGAAGAGAAGGGTTGGTATGTCACTAGAATCAGAAGAGAAGGGCTGGTCTGTCACTAGAATCAGAAGAGAAGGGTTGGTCTGTCACTAGAATCAGAAGAGAAGGGATCAGATGAGAAGAGTTGGTATGTCATTAGAATCGTAAGGTTTGGTTTGTCTCCAGAATCAGATAGAAAGAGTTGGTCTGTCGCTAGAATCAGAAGGGTTGGTATGTCGTTAGAATCAGAAGGGTTGGTATGTCACTAGAATCAGAAGAGTTGGTGTGTCTCTAGAATCAGAAAAGATGGGTTGGTCTGTCACTAGAATCAGAGAGAAGGGTTGGTATGTCAATAGAATCAGAAGGGTTGGTCTGTCACTAGAATCAAAGAGAAGGGTTGGTATGTCAATAGAATCAGAAGGGTTGGTCTGTCACAAGAATCAAAAGAGAAGGGTTGGTATGTCAATACAATCAGAAGGGTTGGTCTGTCACTAGAATCAGAAGAGAAGGGTTGGTATGTCAATAGAATCAGAAGGGTTGGTCTGTCACTAGAATCAAAAAGAGAAGGGTTGGTCTGTCACTAGGATCAGAAGAGAAGAGTTGGTATGTCACTAGAATCAGAAGGGTTGGTCTGTCATTAGAATCAGAAGTGAAGGGTTGGTCTGTCACTAGAATCGTAAAATAAGTGTTGGTATGTCACTAGAATCAGAAGGGTTGGTCTGTCACTAGGATCAGAAGGGTTGGTATGTCACTAGAATCAGATGAGAAGAGTTGGTATGTCATTAGAATCGTAAGGTTTGTTTGTCTCCAGAATCAGATGAGAAGAGTTGGTCTGTCGCTAGAATCAGAAGGGTTGGATGTCGTTAGAATCAGAAGGGTTGGTATGTCACTAGAATCAGAAGAGTTGGTGTGTCTCTAGAATCAGAAAAAGATGGGTTGGTCTGTCACTAGAATCAGAAGAGAAGGGTTGGTATGTCAATAGAATCAGAAGGGTTGGTCTGTCACTAAGATCAAAAGAGAATGGTTGGTATGTCAATAGAATCAGAAGGGTTGGTCTGTAACTAGAATCAGAAGAAATGGGAAGGGGGT